>NC_069508.1:184041195-184198695 GCF_027579735.1 Bombina bombina | reverse complement strand
CAGCAGTAAGTGTACACACGATACACAGCAACACAGTAACCTAGTTTTACTGGATGATGAACCTACTACTGGTCTGAGAAGCTCCCCCACATCTGAACTGGACAGAGTAAATGCTGGAATAAAAGAACAAGGTATGGTGAAGCCAAAGGTCAGAAACAAGGTATCAATATGGGCAAAGTCAGAATCCAAGTGGAGTTAGGCCAGGAATCCAGAACAGCACATTATAAAGTGAACACATGATACGGATACAGCGATCTTAAATGGGCAAGGAATGTGATGCTAAAATAGGCTACAAAACACATACAAAACAGACACAATGCACATAAAAATAATAAACCTATAATACCATCACAGGAAAGGATGATAACACCAACATGTAAACAAAAGCAAAAAAACACAGAAACAAACATGGCAGGAATATCTTATAATTTTGGCATATATTTTGTAACTGGAAAATAGTGCTAATAGATTGTTAGAAATCAACCACAGAAATGTGAGTTTAATGTTATTTTATACAGATTTCTCAATAAAAGAAGAAGCACCGTGGAAGACAAAGGAATACCAGTGCAACGGGAAAATTCCAGTCAGCCACAAATTAAACCTAAGCCAGAAGGGGTAAGCTGACTCCAACTCCTGCGGCATCTCATTGACTAAGGGGACAATTTATCAAGCTCTGCTTGATGTCCCTTTTTTTCCGGTAAACCTTCAGGCTCACCGGAAACCGTCTGCTCTGAGGCTGCGGACAGAAATCAATCCGATCGAATACGATCGGGTTGATTGACACCCCCTGCTAGTGTCCGCAAATCTGCATGGGGCGGCCTTGTACCAGAAGTTCACAGCGTATGCTGTTGGCATTTATCACTGTGCAGTTGACATGATCCGATATATCGCTCTGTATGCTCTTTAGGTCACAAAGCAATTTGTCCCACTTTAGCTCAGCATGTCATTTGTGCCACGCAACCCTATGCCTCACTTTTACACTGTACGCCATTCGGTTTAAGGAACAGTTTGTCACACTTTAGCTCAGCATGTCATTTGTGCCACACAACCCTGTGCCTCACTTTTACACTGTACGCCATTCGGTTTAAGGAACAGTTTGTCACACTTTAGCTCAGCATGTCATTTGTGCCACACAACCCTGTGCCTCACTTTTACACTGTACGCCATTCGGTTTAAGGAACAGTTTGTCACACTTTAGCTCAGCATGTCATTTGTGCCACACAACCCTATGCCTCACTTTTACACTGTACGCCATTCGGTTTAAGGAACAGTTTGTCACACTTTAGCTCAGCATGTCATTTGTGCCACACAACCCTATGCCTCACTTTTACACTGTATGCCATTCATTTAAGGAACAGTTTGTTACACTTTAGCTCAGCATGTCATTTGTGCCACACAACCCTATGCCCCACTTTTACACTGTATGCCATTCGGTTTAAGGAACAGTTTGTCACACTTTAGCTCAGCATGTCATTTGTGCCACACAACCCTATGCCTCACTTTTATACTGTACGCCATTCGGTTTAAGGAACAGTTTGTCACACTTTAGCCCTGCATGTCATTTGTGCCACACAACCCTATGCCCCACTTTTACACTGTATGCCATTCGGTTTAAGGAACAGTTTGTCACACTTTAGCTCGGCATGTCATTTGTGCCACGCAACCCTATGCCTCACTTTTACACTGTACGCCATTCGGTTTAAGGAACAGTTTGTCACACTTTAGCTCAGCATGCCATTTGTGCCACACAACCCTATGCCTCACTTTTACACTGTACGCCATTCGGTTTAAGGAACAGTTTGTCACACTTTAGCTCAGCATGTCATTTGTGCCACACAACCCTGTGCCTCACTTTTACACTGTACGCCATTCGGTTTAAGGAACAGTTTGTCACACTTTAGCTCAGCATGTCATTTGTGCCACACAACCCTGTGCCTCACTTTTACACTGTACGCCATTGGGTTTAAGGAACAGTTTGTCACACTTTAGCTCAGCATGTCATTTGTGCCATGCAACCCTATGCCTCACTTTTACACTGTACGCCATTCGGTTTAAGGAACAGTTTGTCACACTTTAGCCCTGCATGCCATTTGTGCCACACAACCCTATGCCTCACTTTTACACTGTATGCCATTCGGTTTAAGGAACAGTTTGTCACACTTTAGCTCAGCATGTCATTTGTGCCACACAACCCTATGCCTCACTTTTACACTGTACGCCATTCGTTTAAGGAACAGTTTGTCACACTTTAGCTCAGCATGTCATTTGTGCCACGCAACCCTATGCCTCACTTTTATACTGTACGCCATTCGGTTTAAGGAACAGTTTGTCACACTTTAGCTCAGCATGCCATTTGTGCCACACAACCCTATGCCTCACTTTTACACTGTACGCCATTCGGTTTAAGGAACAGTTTGTCACACTTTAGCTCAGCATGTCATTTGTGCCACACAACCCTATGCCTCACTTTTACACTGTACGCCATTCGTTTAAGGAATAGTTTGTCACACTTTAGCTCAGCATGTCATTTGTGCCACGCAACCCTATGCTCACTTTTACACTGTACGCCATTCGGTTTAAGGAACAGTTTGTCACACTTTAGCTCAGCATGTCATTTGTGCCACGCAACCCTATGCTCACTTTTACACTGTATGCCATTCGATTTAAGGAACAGTTTGTCACACTTTAGCTCAGCATGCCATTTGTGCCACACAACCCTATGCCTCACTTTTACACTGTATGCCATTCGGTTTAAGGAACAGTTTGTCACACTTTAGCTCAGCATGTCATTTGTGCCACACAACCCTATGCCTCACTTTTACACTGTACGCCATTCGTTTAAGGAACAGTTTGTCACACTTTAGCTCAGCATGTCATTTGTGCCACGCAACCCTATGCTCACTTTTACACTGTATGCCATTCGGTTTAAGGAACAGTTTGTCACACTTTAGCTCAGCATGTCATTTGTGCCACGCAACCCTATGCTCACTTTTACACTGTATGCCATTCGGTTTAAGGAACAGTTTGTCACACTTTAGCTCAGCATGTCATTTGTGCCACGCAACCCTATGCTCACTTTTACACTGTACGCCATTGGGTTTAAGGAATAGTTTGTCACACTTTAGCTCAGCATGCCATTTGTGCCACGCAACCCTATGCCTCACTTTTACACTGTACGCCATTGGGTTTAAGGAATAGTTTGTCACACATTGGGGGCTAGTTATCAAGCCGTCTACTTTTCTGGCTTCGCCGGCCCAATACGTCCGCCTAAGCTCGCCTACCTTCGCCGCCGCGGACCTGAAAAAATACGCCTAAGTTATCAAATAAAGCTGTCAAAAAGCCGCGGGGCGATGAGCAGCGGACTGTGACAGTTATCACTCATCCGATCTCGCTGCCCTTCGGCTTTTTCCCAGCTTTATTGCTAGCCTGTCACTAAGCACTCACACTAAACTGCACTGTTCTACCCCCTATACCGGCGCCCCCGGAGCCCCCCGCAACTCAATAAAGTTACTAACCCCTAAACCGCCGCTCCTAGACCCTGCCGCAACACTGATAAATGTATTAACCCCTAAACTGCCACTCCTAGACCCTGCCGCAACTCTGATAAATGTATTAACCCCTAAACCGCCGCTCCCGGACACCGCTGCCACCTACATTATACCTAGTAACCCCTATCCTGCCCCCCCTATACCGTCGCCCTCTATTATAAAATTATTAACCCCTATCCTGCTGATCCCGCACCTCTCCGCAACGAAATAAATAGTTTAACCCCTAAACCGCCGCTCCATGAACCCGCCGCAACCTATAATAAATTTATTAACCCCTATCCTGCCCCCCACTACGCCGCCGCCACTGTAATAAAATGATTAACCCCTAAACCTAAGTCTAACCCTAACCATAACGCCCCCCTAACTTAAATATTAATTAAATAAATCTAAATAAATTAACTCTTATTAACTAAATGAATCCTATTTAAAACTAAATACTTACCTTTAAAATAAACCCTAATATAGCTACAATATAAATAATAATTATATTCTAGCTATCTTAGGATTTATTTTTATTTTACAGGTACCTTTCAATTTATTTTAACCATGTACAATAACTATTAAATAGTTATTAACTATTTAATAGCTTACCTAGCTAAAATAAAGAGAAATGTACCTGTGAAATAAATCCTAACCTAAGTTACAATTACACCTAACACTACACTATACTTTAATAAATTATTCCTATTTAAACTAAATACTTACCTGTAAAATAAACCCTAAGATAGCTACAATATAATTAATAATTATATTCTAGCTATCTTAGGATTTATATTTATTTTACAGGTAACTTTGTATTTATTTTAGCTAGTTAGAATAGTTATTAAATAGTTATTAACTATTTAATAACTACCTAGCTAAAAGAAATATAAAATTACCTGTAAAATAAATCCTAACTTAAGTTACAATTAAACCTAATACTACACTATCATTAAATTAACTAAATAAACTACCTACAAAGAACTACAATGAAATACAATTACATAAACTAACTAAAGTACAAAAAATAAAAAAAGCTAAGTTACAAAAAATAAAAAATTAAGTTACAAACATGTTAAAAATATTACAACAATTTTAAGCTACTTACACCTAATCTAAGCCCCCTAATAAAATAACAAACCCCCCCAAAATAAAAAAAATCCCTACCCTATTCTAAATTACATAAATTTCAAAGCTCTTTTACCTTACCAGCCCTTAAAAGGGCCATTTGTGGGGGCATGCCCCAAAAAGTTCAGCTCTTTTGCCTGTAAAATAAAAATACAACCCCCCCCAACATTAAAACCCACCACCCACATACCCCTAATCTAACCCAAACCCCCCTTACAAAAACCTAACACTAATCCCCTGAAGATCATCCTACCTTGAGTCGTCTTCACTCAGCCGAGCCACCGATGGAACTGAAGAGGACATCCGGAGCGGAAGAAGTTAATCCTCCAAGCGGCGCTGAAGAAATCTTCCATCCGATGAAGTCATCATCCAGGCGGCGCTGAAGAAGTCTTCGATCCGGCCGATGTCATCTTCAAAGAGGCGCTGAAGAGGTCTTCTATCCGGGCGAAGTCATCTTCCAAGCCGGGTCTTGAATCTTCCTTCCGCCGACGCGGAACCACCTTCTTCACCGACGGACTACGACGAATGACGGCTCCTTTAAGGGACGTCATCCAAGATGGCGTCCCCTCAATTCCGATTGGCTGATAGGATTCTATCAGCCAATCGGAATTAAGGTAGGAAAATCTGATTGGCTGATGGAATCAGCCAATCAGATTGAGCTCGCATTCTATTGGCTGTTCCGATCAGCCAATAGAATGCGAGCTCAATCTGATTGGCTGATTGGATCAGCCAATCGGATTGAACTTGAATCTGATTGGCTGATTCCATCAGCCAATCAGATTTTCCTACCTTAATTCCGATTGGCTGATAGAATCCTATCAGCCAATCGGAATTGAGGGGACGCCATCTTGGATGACGTCCCTTAAAGGAGCCGTCATTCGTCGTAGTCCGTCGGTGAAGAAGGTGGTTCCGCGTCGGCGGAAGGAAGATTCAAGACCCGGCTTGGAAGATGACTTCGCCCGGATAGAAGACCTCTTCAGCGCCTCTTTGAAGATGACATCGGCCGGATCGAAGACTTCTTCAGCGCCGCCTGGATGATGACTTCATCGGATGGAAGATTTCTTCAGCGCCGCTTGGAGGATTAACTTCTTCCGCTCCGGATGTCCTCTTCAGTTCCATCGGTGGCTCGGCTGAGTGAAGACGACTCAAGGTAGGATGATCTTCAGGGGATTAGTGTTAGGTTTTTGTAAGGGGGGTTTGGGTTAGATTAGGGGTATGTGGGTGGTGGGTTTTAATGTTGGGGGGGGGGTTGTATTTTTATTTTACAGGCAAAAGAGCTGAACTTTTTGGGGCATGCCCCCACAAATGGCCCTTTTAAGGGCTGGTAAGGTAAAAGAGCTTTGAAATTTATGTAATTTAGAATAGGGTAGGGATTTTTTTTATTTTGGGGGGGGTTTGTTATTTTATTAGGGGGCTTAGATTAGGTGTAAGTAGCTTAAAATTGTTGTAATATTTTTAACATGTTTGTAACTTAATTTTTTATTTTTTGTAACTTAGCTTTTTTTATTTTTTGTACTTTAGTTAGTTTATGTAATTGTATTTCATTGTAGTTCTTTGTAGGTAGTTTATTTAGTTAATTTAATGATAGTGTAGTATTAGGTTTAATTGTAACTTAAGTTAGGATTTATTTTACAGGTAATTTTGTATTTCTTTTAGCTAGGTAGTTATTAAATAGTTAATAACTATTTAATAACTATTCTAACTAGCTAAAATAAATACAAAGTTACCTGTAAAATAAATATAAATCCTAAGATAGCTAGAATATAATTATTAATTACATTGTAGCTATCTTAGGGTTTATTTTACAGGTAAGTATTTATTTTTAAATAGGAATAATTTATTAAAGTATAGTGTAGTGTTAGGTGTAATTGTAACTTAGGTTAGGATTTATTTCACAGGTACATTTCTCTTTATTTTAGCTAGGTAAGCTATTAAATAGTTAATAACTATTTAATAGCTATTGTACATGGTTAAAATAAATTGAAAGGTACATGTAAAATAAAAATAAATCCTAAGATAGCTAGAATATAATTATTATTTATATTGTAGCTATATTAGGGTTTATTTTAAAGGTAAGTATTTAGTTTTAAATAGGATTCATTTAGTTAATAAGAGTTAATTTATTTAGATTTATTTAATTAATATTTAAGTTAGGGGGCGTTAGGGTTAGGGTTAGGTTTAGGGGTTAATAATTTTATTACAGTGGCGGCGGCGTAGTGGGGGGCAGGATAGGGGTTAATAAATTTATTATAGGTTGCGACGGTGTAGGGGGGGCAGATTAGGGGTTAATAAATGTATTATAGGTGGCGACGGTGTAGGGGGGGCAGGATAGGGGTTAATACATTTAATATAGGTTGCGGCGGGTTCAGGGAGCGGCGGTTTAGGGGTTAATACATTTATTATAGTTGCGGTGGGCTCCGGGAGCGGCGGTTTAGGGGTTAATATGTATAGAGTAGCTTGCGGTGGGCTCCGGGAGCGGCGGTTTAGGGGGTAATAACTTTATTTAGTTGCGGCGGTGTAGGGGGGGTCAGATTAGTGGTGTTTAGACTCGGGGTACATGTTAGGGTGTTAGGTGTAGACAGCTCCCATAGAAATCAATGGGATGTCGGGCAGCAGCGAACTTGTACTTTCGCTATGGTCAGACTCCCATTGATTCCTATGGGATCCGCCGCCTCCAGGCTGGCGCTTTGAAAACCAGGTACGCTGGGCCGTAAAAGTGCCGAGCGTACCTGCTAGTTTTTTGATAGCTAGCAAAAGTAGTGAGAATGTGCCGCACTTGTGTGCGGAACATCTGGAGTGACGTAAGAATCGATCTGTGTCGGACTGAGTCCGGCGGATCGAAGCTTACGTCACAAAATTCTACTTTTGCCGGTCTCGAGCCTTTGATAACTAAGGCGTATCAGCCTCGCCACAAATACGCTGCGGAATACGCAGCGTATTTGAGGTTGACGGCTTGATAACTAGGCCCCTTTAGCTCAGCATATCATTTGTGCCACGCAACCCTATGCCTCACTTTTACACTGTACGCCATTCGGTTTAAGGAACAGTTTGTTACACTTTAGCTCAGCATGTCATTTGTGCCACACAACCCTGTGCCTCACTTTTACACTGTATGCCATTCGGTTTAAGGAACAGTTTGTTACACTTTAGCTCAGCATGTCATTTGTGCCACACAACCCTATGCCTCACTTTTACACTGTACGCCATTCGGTTTAAGGAATAGTTTGTCACACTTTAGCTCAGCATGTCATTTGTGCCACGCAACCCTATGCCTCACTTTTACACTGTATGCCATTCGGTTTAAGGAACAGTTTGTCACACTTTAGCTCAGCATGTCATTTGTGCCACACAACCCTATGCTCACTTTTACACTGTACGCCATTCGGTTTAAGGAATAGTTTGTCACACTTTAGCTCAGCATGTCATTTGTGCCACACAACCCTGTGCCTCACTTTTACACTGTACGCCATTCGGTTTAAGGAACAGTTTGTCACACTTTAGCTCAGCATGTCATTTGTGCCACGCAACCCTATGCCTCACTTTTACACTGTATGCCATTCGGTTTAAGGAACAGTTTGTCACACTTTAGCTCAGCATGTCATTTGTGCCACGCAACCCTATGCTCACTTTTACACTGTACGCCATTCGGTTTAAGGAATAGTTTGTCACACTTTAGCTCAGCATGTCATTTGTGCCACGCAACCCTATGCCTCACTTTTACACTGTATGCCATTCGGTTTAAGGAACAGTTTGTCACACTTTAGCTCAGCATGTCATTTGTGCCACGCAACCCTATGCTCACTTTTACACTGTACGCCATTCGGTTTAAGGAACAGTTTGTCACACTTTAGCTCAGCATGTCATTTGTGCCACGCAACCCTATGCCCCACTTTCACTCTGTATGCTGTTTGGTCTTTAGTTCTTTATGCTATTTGTGCCTTTACAACAAACTAGAGCAACTCAGCTAAATGTGTTTAGCTGTATAAATAAATGAGAGTATGAATATAATACTCCATATGCCCCTCATTGTTCATTTATCCTAAACTGGCATCAGTGTTCCACTGACCTCTGTATTTTTCATTTTTCATATAAATTGTAATAAAATCTTGCAGCTTTTGATAATGATGTCTTTTGTTCTTTATTAAGTGGGATAATTAGCACATAACAGCTGAGCCTTTGGAAAAGCTCTTCATACAGCTGGAGAGCCCACCGGATCAACTCAAGTGCGCATGTTCAGATACTTACCATTTTATAACTTGGTATAAATTAAGCAAATAAAAATAACTGAAGCAGCAGTAATATATAGTGAGGGAAAAAAACGTATTTGATCCCCTGCTGATTTTGTACGTTTGCCCACTGACAAAGAAATGATCAGTCTATAATTTTAATGGTAGGTTTTTTTGAACAGTGAGAGACAGAATAACAAATAAATAAAAAATCCAGAAAAACACATTTCAAAAAAGTTATAAATTGATTTGCATTTTAATGAGGGAAATAAGTATTTGACCCCTTTGCAAAACATGACTTACTACTTGGTGGCAAAACCCTTTTTGGTCAGATGTTTCTTGTAGTTGGCCACAAGGTTTGCACACATCTCAGGAGCGATTTTGTCCCACTCCTCTTTGCAAATCCTCTCCAAGTCATTAAGGTTTCGAGGCTGACCTTTGTCAACTCGAACCTTCAGCTCCCTCCACAGATTTTCTATGGGATTAAGGTCTGGAGACTGGCTAGGCCACTCCATGACCTTAATATGCTTCTTCTTGAGTCACTCATTTGTTTCCTTGGCTGTGTGTTTTGGGTCCTTGTCATGCTGAAATACCCATCCACGACCCATTTTCAATGCCTGGCTGAGAGGAGGAGCTTCTCACCCAAGATTTGACAGTACATGGCCACGTCCATCGTCCCTTTCATGCTGTAAAGTTGTCCTGTCCCCTTAGCAGAAAACTCTCCAAAAGCATGTTTCCACCTCCATGTTTGACGATGTGGATGGTGTTCTTGGGGTCATAGACAGCATTCCTCCTCTTTCAAACACGGCAAGTTGAGTTGATGCCAAAGATCTTGATTTTGGTCTCATCTGACCACAACACTTTAACGCAGTTCTCCTCTGAATCATTCAGATGTTCATTGGCAAACTTCAGACGGGCCTGTACATGTGCTTCCTTGAGCAGGGGGACCTTGCGGGCGCTGCAGGATTTCAGTCCTTCACGGCATAGTGTGTAACCAATTTTCTTCTTGGTGACTATGGTCCCAGCTGCCTTGAGATCATTGACAAGATCCTCATGTGTAGTTCTGGGATGATTCCTCACCGTTCTCATAATTATTGAAACTCCATGAGGTGAGATCTTGCATGTAGCAATAAACAGCAAGCAGGGAAAAAGTTTGGCGGAGAGTAACCACGGTTAAATATGTCAACCAATTTGAAAGCAGTGTGTCGACCAGATAGCTCCCAATTCAAAATTATTCAGTATTTGAGTAAATGCTGACACATAGAAATGTCCTGGTCCTGAGGGGTTTCCCCACCCCAAACTTGGACCGGTGAGGCTTGTATTCCACCGCTAATGCACATATATTAGAGTAAGTCTGTAAAATAACTTAGATAACTAATATAGCAGAATAGACCATAAGTTCATAACTCATACCTTGTCCACTGCTGGAATATAGACGACAGTCTCTTGCGATAATGTGTCCGCTCTCCTTCCTGTAATCAGAAGCGTCTTATTCAGCTTAAGTCCAGCTCCTGCGGTATCCCGAGCGAACTCCAATGGCTGCGGTGGGTGACTCCTCCTTCCGTCGGCGTCCCAGGTGATGGGTGTGTGATGCGGTCAGGGCTAAAGTGCAATGCCTAGCTGCTGTGCGGCACTGAGGGCCAGTGAGTACAATGAGCAGTGAAAAAAAGGAGCACAAGCAGCGGTACGTTGCACTAAAGATTATTTATTAACAAATAAAAGCGCCTGGGCGCCTAGAGTGAAAAACAATAACACGTTTGTCAAAACAACAAATAGAACGTGAGAGGGGATAAACACCCCGGGGTAAATACTGATGAGAAAAAATCAAATCAATTAGGACACGCTACAAACTAACAGGTATACGCGTTTCAGCTTACAGCCTTACTCATTACCTAACTAAAACATAGTGAAGTGAACTTTAAAACTAGTAGCTAGTCCTCCCATTGGTAGTCGGGACACACCCCTCAAAAAATCCTCCAATGGGTATTTGATTATGTAGCTATTAGAACCTAGAACAGCAAAGGAGTATCAATAGATGTCAGCACACAATTAATTAGTACGCTAATAGTTCATATCATTGTTTGCATGGCTGGCTACAATACGTTTAGTTATAATTATAGGGTATGCAACATATAGGACATATAGGGACATATTGATGGGAATAGAGGGAACTCCGGACCCAGCTGGAACCTTTTACAGTGCAGGGGAACCGCTCCATGTTAGCTGAAATACAATAATAATAATAATAAATGAAATAAACTGATTATTACATAAATGACTAAACTGTAGTGAGAAGACCCTACAACAATACAGCTTAACATAAATTGACAGTTTGACTATTATCCATTCAATATGGAGAGATTCCCAGTGTTGCCAAAATATATGTAAATGCACATAAATGCTATTTAATGCATTGATAAGCATCCCATCCCTAACTAAGAGGGTCTATAAGTTGCATGCATACAAGTACCCTAGCTTACAGTGGGTTAGGTAGCCCTGTCTGCGTACTGGAATAAAGCAATCAGTATCCAAAATAACTAGATTTAAATTTAGAGCTCATAAACTTAAAAAGTGAATGAGGGTGGTGTAGACAAGGTGGACTGGACGGGGGAGAGTGAGGCCTCACCAAAAATTGATGAGGTATTAAGGAGCATCTGAGTGATATAAAGGCAGGTGTACTCACAACTGCATTGATACAACACTTAAGTTTCCAGGAACTCTGTGACATTAGGTCTTTGGAGACATTAGAGGATGAGGTTAGTGGGACTGAGTATATACAAGTTCCATCTTTTAAATGTAAATCCTCATTCTATCCTATCCAAAGCAGAGGGCAGGTTCTAGAGAAATTCCAACAGAGGGTTGAGTCAGATCTCACGAAGTTGTATTATAGGTCAGAGAGAGGCCAACATAGCAACATCTTGGTACAACAGAGGAGGGCACTGGACAGCCTGGCCAATAATGAGAACATAGTGGTGAGGGCCGCAGATAAGGGTGGCACCATAGTGGTGCTCAATGCCAGCAGCTTTAGGGAAGAGGCATACAGACAATTAAGAAACACATGACTATGCTGCTCTGCCAGGTGATCCAACGGGGGGGTTTCAGCGGCAGTTGGCCTCCCTTGTAGATGATGGCGTAGAGTTAGGTTATATTGATGCCAAGACACGTGACAATCTCATAGTGTCTAATCCCACCATCCCTACATTTAATCACCTGCCCAAGGTCCACAAGTCCATTGATAATGTACAGGGGAGGCAGATCGTGAGTGGCATTGGTTCCCTGTTGGAGCACCTGTCAGAGTGGCTGGATCATGTCTTGCAGCCGATGGTGAGTGCTCTGTGGAGCTTCCTATCGGATACCAAGCATGTATTAAATCTTCTCTCACGGGTAGTCTGGAAGAAACATTATGTGTGGCTGACAGCTGACGTGAAATCGCTGTACACCTCCATTCCACATAGGAAGGGGCTACAGGCCATTCGGTTCTTCTTGGAAAAACAATATGGACCAGAATCAGGCTTTGTGAACTTTGTGGTGGAAGTTACTAACTTCCTTCTCAGTCATAACTACTTTGAATTTGGGGGGGGATTTCTTTCTCCAGAGGCGTGGGACGGCTATGGGGGCAAAATTTGCCCCCTCCTATGCCAACCTCTTCATGGGTTGGTGGGAGCTGTCCCACGTCTATGGAGACGGGAATCCTCACAAAGATGGAGTAGTTTGGTATGGTCGCTTCATTGACGACCTCCTCTTTATATGGGGAGGCAGTGAATCCGAATTACAAACATTCATAGGAAGTCTGGATGATGATTCTTTGGGAATTCATTTCACCCATGAGATACAAAATGACACTATCAATTTTTTAGATGTGACTTTGAGAGGTAGGCAGGATCAGTTCATTAGTTCAGAGACCTATCGCAAACCCATTTCTGGCAACTCACTGCTGCATGCGGACAGCTGTCATCCACCAGGAGTGTTTAAAGGAGTAGCAAAGGGTCAGTTCATTAGGCTAAAAAGGGACTGCAGTGATGCAGGGGTGTATGAGAAACAAGCTAATGAACTGGCCATGCAATTGAAAGAGAGGGGCTATAGGAGCTCTGTTATCACCAAAGCCAGGAATACCGTGAGAGGGATACCTAGAGACAGACTTCTTAGATCTAAATCCTTGACTCTGGATAAAAAAGACAACAAGGTTGTCTTTTTGACGGAGTACTCGAGACAATACAGGGAAATCTGCCAGATAGTGAGGAATAACTTCAGTATGCTATCTGCAGATGACAAACTCCAGGAAGTAGTTGCAGATGGCCTAAGGTATTCCTATAAGAGGAACAGAACAGTAGGCAATATTGTGGCGCCCACTAAAATTAGGAGGACAGGACAACCTACCTCGTCATGGCTGAGCTGTAAGGGCACTTTTCGCTGCCACCACCGTACATGTGTGGCTTGCGGAAAGTTAGCCCCTGGTGATCAGTTCAGCTCATTGATGACAGGTCAGAGTTTCAGGATAAACTCCTGCCTCAACTGTAGGTCTACGTATGTGGTTTATGTCATTTCTTGTAGGGAATGTTCCGTCCAGTACGTAGGCCTTACGACCAGAGAGGCCAGAACCCGTATTAAGGAGCATCTGAGTGATATAAAGGCAGGTGTACTCACAACTGCATTGATACAACACTTTGCGGGTATACACCAGAAAAACACTAGCTCCTTTACCTGGACCATCATTGAGAGGGTGGCCCCATGCAAGGGAGGTGTCGACAGGGTCCGCAGGTTGGGGGAGAGGGAGGCATTCTGGATTTTTAAGCTCAGAACGAGAGTTCCAGAAGGCCTTAACTCAGAGTATGACCTCATCAATTTTTGGTGAGGCCTCACTCTCCCCCGTCCAGTCCACCTTGTCATACCTTAAGCTTTCATCCTCTGTAGAAAAGACTCACCGCTCCTTGCGTGTGGAAGTCCTGCTAGATCCCGGCTAGCAGCCCCTGGAATGTGAGACACGCCGTTTCCTGCGTGTGTATAATCAGCTGTGTCCCGGCTCAGGTAAAGCCGGGACACAGGTACCTAGGATTGGCCCGCGCGTGTAATACGCTAAGAGCGGATGTTTGCCTAAATCATTTACTTTACCTGAGCCGGGACACAGCTGATTATACACACGCAGGAAACGGCGTGTCTCACATTCCAGGGGCTGCTAGCTGGGATCTAGCAGGACTTCCACATGCAAGGAGCGGTGAGTCTTTTCTACAGAGGACGAAAGCTTAAGGTTGGCAAGCCTTACACACGCAAAGAGCGGCGTGTTAAAGGAAATCAGACCGACACCAGCAGCATTTTGATCGGAGCTGCTGCAACATTACGTGAGTCACTGTTACAACGGTCCACAATCATAGGTGATATACGGATACAAAGTATATATATAACGATACATTCTGGTGCACCAAAACAGATACTGTCATATGCATATACCAAGTGAAACATCATTATATATCACAGCCACAGAGTGAAAGTTACACTTGTAATATTACCAGCAAAGTTCTATCGGACTGACACTTGTTATACTACCAGCAAAGTTCTATCGGACTGACTCTGAAAGGGACATTATAAGTTGAAGATTCACCTATAAGATCTATTTTCTTTGATCTGACCCTTAAACCCTTGATTTTTTAATATTTTTTGCGCAATATTTTATACCAGGGTGGTATTCCTTTAGATTTGTATTATTGTCATTTTATATTGTATATTTTTTATTTTTTGTTGTGCAATGTACCTTTATTAGGGAGACGTCCCTGAAACTATTTTTATACTGAGTAAAATATAAATTTTCTATCTATATTTGTATGTATTATTTATCATAGATTAGGTGTGTCAAGTTACCTTAGCTTTAGCGCCCTCTCATTAAAGTATTCGTTTGGTCTTATTTTCTATCTGGGGGAGATAGTTGGAGAGTGGCTTAGGTAATTTGTCCTGGATTATAGCGCTGTATATTTTGTGTTTTCTTTCTTTACCTCATATTTTACCCTGGATACAGGGGACATTTATAAATGAGAAGTAACTGAGATAGCGTTATGATTCCACTTTTAGGATACTTCTTAGTTTTAAATTTTCCCCTTTTGCCCCTTACACTGCTCATTATATCTCTATTTGCGCATATATAATGTGTCATACAAGTCTATCTTTTGATATAACTCCATAACAGGTTTCTTTACATATATATTCCCTACCCTCTTGAACTTGGGTCCACTATTCCCAGGTACTTGTATTTGTATTGTGTCTGGCCCAGGAGTGACCACCCCCTATAATGGGGAATAGTCAGTAATAATCATAAAAAAGGTTGGTCTGTGACTGTAAACGTTCATTATTTTGAAATATTTGTGCTTAGGTCTGAAGAGTACCATGTACGCATTTATGTTATAATATACTAGAGGTACGCGGTTGCAATTCTTAATCACTGGTGTATTTATTCTTACAACTATTGTACCAAGTGTCAATATAAATTTTGGAATTTCTTGACAAGCCTGTGACTATGTAGACAAAGACTTATGTTCATAATTACATTGTAATCTTGCTCTTGATTATAAGTTTGGAAACCTCAATAAAAACCATGTTTTAAAAAAAAAAATATAGACATCATTTCTTTGTCAGTTGGCAAACGTACAAAATCAGCAGGGGATCAAATCTTTTTTTTCCCTCACTGTAAGTACAACTTCAAATAAGCAAAAACAGGAAAAACACAGCTCCTTAAGTCAAACTTGCAATTTCACATGCAGTTTTTTTTAAGTATAAACCAGCATATAAAAGGCTCATATAGAGAAAGAAAATTTCACGCGATACACCTGCGCTTCATCAGAGGTTTATATATGTTATGGACTCTTGATTAAATAGTTATTAGTTTTTCTTCATGGTTATATAAATACAGCCAAACCCTAGAGATGTATTTAGAGAGTTTAAGGTGTTTCTATGAATTGTCAAATTTAAAAAAAGGACAAAATTGTAATATTTTTGTTAATCGTGTTTATTAGCTATTTTGTGGCATCACAATGCAAACGAGATTTGAAAAATAATGTATCTGAGCAAATATCGGAAAATTCACCCATATGATGCATGGACAGCATTGGCCTTGAACATCAAGATTCACCCCACCTCATGTTATTGTAGAAATATCGACAACAAACTAGGCACATCGAATTCTGCAGCCAAAGACACTTGATATATATTCAGTACCCACAGATCAGACAGTAATACACATTGGTTAAAACTTAACAATATTGTCTACTGATCTGTGCATGCTCAGATCTGAAAAACAAGATGGCGCTGCTAAAGTCAACCTTGGCCCCAGCCCTTTTGGATGAAGATCGAGTCATGCCAAACAAAAAACTATATTGAACAAATCATCATCAAATGTTAATGTAAAACCATGAATAAAATGTATCTACAAGATATTGACAATTGTGAAATTGATACAGATATCAACACCAGTAAATCACATTAACTTATTTTAATAAAAAGTAAATGCCTTTCTATCCATTTGTAAAACACACACACATATACTCAATTAACCCCATTATTCCACTATTAAAGGAATCACTCACTTATTGGGGTCTAGTTACTTATGAGGACTAGAGAAGATGCAGAGAGAGAGGAGACTGTATTTTTTTCATGTATCGATTTCTGGTGCAATTAACCAACAGTCATTGGGGTCAATTTATCAAGCTCTGTATGGCTCGCCGGAAAAAGAAGCTATGAAGCAGCGGTCTAAAGACCGCTGCTCCATAACCTGTCCACCTGCTCTGAGGCGGCAGACAGAAATCAACTTGATCGAATACGATCGGGTTGATTGACACCCCCTGCTAGCGGCCGATTGGCCGCAAATCTGCAGGGGGTGGTATTGCACCAGCAGTTCACAAGAACTGCTGGTGCAATGATAAATGCTGACAGCGTATGCTGTCTGCATTTATCGATGTGCGGCGGACATGATACGCTACATCATATCATACGCTACATCATATCATGTCCGCTCGCACATTAATAAATTGACACCAATATCTCTCGTTAATGTTGCTGAAGGGAAATGGAGGTAACAAGCACGGCTGTGTTTGACTCTGTAAAATTGTGAACATTTTGATAAACAGAAAAAAAACAATTTTTCAGATATCGAATAATAATTTCGGAAAGATTGGAATCAACGCCCTAAATACAGTACATTGAAGGAAAATGATACACAAATGTTAAAGCACTTAAAAGTAGACATGTGCACAGCAGAAAAATGTGTTTCGGTTCGTTTCAGACCGATTCTGATTTTTTCGAATTTCGTTTCGGATCGATTCGAATTCGGATACATTTGAATGTTTTTGTTTCAGATTCATTCGGATTCAAATAAATTTGGATGTATTTGGATGTATTCGTTTTGGATTCAATTCGTAAATTCGGAAGTTCGGTATGTGTTATGTTGCTTCAGATGGTTCCAAGTTACACAAACGGAATTATTTCACTGTTCTATCTCGATAAATGTCACTAAATTTAATTTTTATACTGAATTGTGATTAGTCCAAGGCCATTCAAATGTAACAAATAATTCCAAACTAATTCGGATGTATTTGTTACAAATGCATTGGGATTAGTCTACTTGAAAGTGATGCAGCATAGCTGTTAAAAGCTGACTAGAAACTTTTACCTTAATATCTCTATGTAAAAAAAGGAAAAAGGAATTTCAAACTACTGGCGAGGTGGTATTTAACACCTGCTAGATTGCGCCATATCTATAAGAAGAGTAATGGGAAGTGCTGGAGCGGATGCGGGGAAGAAGCAAATTTAATACACATATGGTGGTCCTATGTGGAGAGGACAGGTCTCATCATTACTGCAGGTAGAAATATATCAATATATGAAAAATGGAAACATGGATTTGTATGAGACGATGCTAGAACTTTGGAATCCCTTCCCCCTTCCCACAGGCTTGATAGACACAATTTCTAAAAAGAAAGTTCATTGCCAACCAAAACAATAATATCTATCCCCCTCACCTCCCCGCTGATGTAAATTCTCCCCCCCCTACCCTCCCCCCCCTTTTTTTTTTTTTTTTCCTTTCCTTCTTCCCCCTCCATTCTTCTACCCCCCACCCCCCACGTCTTCTTATATACTTTTGTCTCTCTATATTCCTCCCCTACGTTTACTTTCACTTTAATAAGTATACTGATAGATATATACCAAATACCTAGAAAACATCAAACAGACAGATTACTCTAAAAGACCGAAGTTCTATGATGAGCTTCCACACTTGGTTTATGTTATTACCTGTTATTATGCTGTTTGTTAACAATAGAACATTTAAAACTGAGCTGTGTTAGCAAAATAAGAGAGAAATGGAATAGACTCTTTGACTGATTTTTCTGAAAAACTATGAAGAATTCTGTTACACAAGACATTGATTTTGCTTATCTTAATTTGATAATTCTGTATGGTCTCTCATTATCTTGTTGTATATTATATGCTCAATAAAAATCTTTCAAATAAAAAAAAAAAAGGAAAAAGATACTTTACCTCAAAATTTTGTCAGTAGCCAAATCCCATTGAAAAAGGGACTTTAAGCAGCCAATCAGGATGCCAGTTCCAGGAGCGTGCATCTGGTATGTACAGGCACAGTCATGTCAAATTTAAAAAAATTTAAAAATACTAACGACATTTATCAGTATTCATTTTGACTCACACATTTGTCACTCTTCTTGTGAACCAATAACCAAACATGACCAAGTTTTGGGTACAAAAGGCCGCAGCCTGCATTTATTAAACAAACAAATGTTTACAAATAACACAACCACCTAACCAATGTGGTTACAAAAAACCCTGGGGTGCTGTCCATCATCCACCACACGTGCCTTCCACTGGCTGCTGCCAGGCACGCCCCCTTTTCTTAAACTCTCCCCATCGTCCGATGAGGTACCATTACCACATAAAACTCGCCTGATAAGGCCAGCACCCTCCCCCAGCTGCGACTTCCAAATTCTTAAAACAGGGAGGGAGGGAGGGAGCTTTTCCCGCTTCAAAAGGGAAACTGATGCTGGCTTCCGCCTCACAACCCTCAACACTTATACCAGCTCCTCCTCCCCTAAACTCTGCCTAGCAACCCACTGCTATTGGCCTGTAGTGTGGTCACATGCCCCTGCTCTCAATTCATTCCTTCCGGGGCTTCTTGTCTCCTTTGATTATTTTTTTTTAAAGGCTTAATACTTTTGCACACTGAAGAGCACACTAAACCGATACACTTCTTGCCAGGGGGCTTAGCGCTTGGCTCCCAGGACCTGCACTTAGCCAAGCGCACTAAGTTTGCTGTTAGAGCGGCCAGGCCTCTGGCAAGAAGAGGATCAGGTTAGCGCGCTCTCCAGTGCACAAAAGATAAGTATAATCTGCTATAGGTGAAATTTTTACCTGCAGCTGTGAACATTTACATTCAGTATTTGTTTTGTTTTAAACAATACAAATACCGAATAGTGCAGCCAAAATATATTCAGGAAAACTGATTTCCCCAAATATTTGTTATGAAAAATTTGTCCAAAACTAAATTTTTCAGGATGCACAAGTATATTAAATGGAAAGTGTAGTATATGTATATTTATTAAATTAATGTATAAAAATAATTTTAAAGTAATATGGTATATAATAAGGTGTTTACCTGGAAAGGGCTCAAAAGTGTATATATGTATATGTGTTTGTGTATGTACTGTATATACATGTATGTATGTTTTATGTAAGTATGTATTTGTGCAAGTACATATAAATAGTTTAAATAGTTTTGGTCTTCACTCAGTTAAAAAAATAATATATATATATACACAATTTTCTACTGAGTGAAGAACAAAACTATTTAAACTATTTTTTAGTGCACCTTCAGCTAGAGCAAAAGCCAAAAAAAGTTGTGTGCCCCATGGAAGGCCAACCTCCCGATATTAGCGCACCAGAGACGTTCCCTGCAGCGCTACCTTTTTACTTTCAACGTGTAACATGAGCTTAAGTGTAGAAGAACTAATAATTCAATTTAAGTGGTATTAGTGATCAACAGCGCTAATATTTTTCCACTCCACTTGAAATCTATGCCATAGTCATCATGCGTCTAAGTCTACCTCAGTCAGAGTATTTTTTTACTGAGTTACCTGTATAACCCCAGGAAACAAACATAGCTAAACTCATCTCCGGACTAGCAGTTCACTACTGATCTGGGGATGAAAACAACCACAGAGTTAATCAGGGTTGATGAACAGTATCACCTAGATTACGAATTTTGCACTATACCGGGTGCGTAAGGAATGCAATAAAATGAGCGGTCCCAAACTTTCCATAGCGCTGCCATTACAAGTTACCGAAAATCCTCCTTGTGCTGTGGGTTATGGTGCGTTAACCTCTATACCACACAAAAGCCAAGGGCTTAGTTTACGTGCTTGTGCACACTTTCCCCCATAGACATCAATAGGGAGAAAGTGTCAGAAAAAAATCTAACACCTGCGATCGCAGAATGGCAAATCGCCGTAACGCAAACCCATTGATGCCTATAGGGAAAAGAAAGTTACGTTTAAAAACCCCTAGTCTAAACACCCCTAATCCGCTGCTCCCCGACACTAATAAAAGTTATTAACCCCTAATCCGCCGCTCCCCGACATCGCAGACACTAATAAAAGTTATTAACCTCTAATCCGCTGCCCCCGACATCGACAACACTAACCATAGTTATTAACCCCTAATCCGCCGCCCCCGACATCGCTGACACCTAAATAAAGTGATTAACCCCTAATCCGCCGCTCCCCGACACTAAATAAACCTTTTTACCCCTAAACCTCTGGCCCCCACATAGTAACTAATAAACTAAACCTATTAACCCCTAAAGCGCCGGCCCGCACATCGTAACTAATGAACTAAACATATAAACAATTAAACCCAAATCGTAAAACACTAAATTAAACAATTAACCCCTAAACCTAACACCCCGCTAACTTTAAATTAAAAGTTACAATATAAGCTGCTGAAATCCTATTGGCTGTTCAAAACAGCCAATAGGATGAGAGCTGCTGAAATCCTATTGGGTGATTTGAACAGCCAATAGGATTTCAGTGTGCTCTCCTCCTATTGGCTGATTTGAATTTGAAACGGGTACCTTGCATTCAACTTCAGTGTACGGCGGTTATCATATGAAGAGGACGATCCGCTGGTCCTGGATAGCTTAGTTCTGCGCCGCCGGTATGAAGATAGAAGACGACCCCACGATGGATGAAGATGTCGCCGCCTGGATGAAGACTTCTCACCACCTGGATGGAGATGGAGGTCCGGACTTCAGGAACCTTGAGTAGATATTCCGGGATTAGAGTTAGGTTTTTTTTGGGTGTTTTTTTTTTTTAAATTAGGTTTTTTTTGGGCACTGTAAAAGAGCTGAATGCCCTTTTAAGGGCATTGCCCATACAAATGCCCCTTTAGGGGCAATGGGTAGTTTAGGTTCTATTTAGATTTAGGTTTTTTATTTTGAGGGGTTGGTTTGGGTAGGGGGTTTTACTGTTGTGGGGACTGTTGTGGGGGTGTTTTTATTTTGGGTGTGCTTTTTATTTTTATAGGGCTATTAGATTAGGTGTAATTGTTTTTATTATTGATAATTAACATTGCACAATTATTAGTAAACTCAGATTGCCTGTTCACACTATCTAGACATAGGATGTTTCTCACATGTAATATCCTCCAGATAATTACATTGTATATAGTTGTCTGATTACTATGTCCCATCCTTTTATTATGACTCGCCATCATCCTCAACTATTCACCCGTAGTATTCACTTATGTGGCTATTTAAAGGGAAATGAAACCTAAAAATTTCCTTTCATGATTCAGATAGAGAATACAATTTTAAACAACTTTCTAATTTTCTTCTTTTATCTAATCTGTTTCATTCTCTTGGTATCATTTGTTGAAGGAGCAGCAATGCACTACTAGTTTCTAACTGAACACATGGTTGAGCCAATCACATTCAATATATATATGCATCCACCAATCAACAGCTAGAACCTAGTTTCTCTGCTGCTCATGAACTTGCCTAGATAAACCTTTCAGCAAATGATAACAAGAGAAGGAAGCAAATTAAATATGAGAAGTAAATTGGAAAGTTGTTTAAAATTGTATTCTCTATCTGAATCATGAAAGAAAAAATTTGGGTTTCATGTCCCTTTAAGGGTGAAAAACGGATATCCTTTTATGGTCTATGATTAAGGCTTGTATCCAGCCGAAACACGTAAGACCGACTGGGAGCTGAGGGTCATAGCGTTTTTTTCTACATATTTTTTACCCCTTTCTTTTATGTGTGTTTTATCTATCAATAAAACCTACCGTAATTTTTTGGAGCTCGCTGAATTTGTCTTTTGTTGCTTGCTATTATTGAAAATTTCGTTTATTATTTTTTGTAAGCTTAGAGATTTTTTATTTTTCGTAATTTTAGTGTTTTTTATTTTTTGTCATTTTAGATTTTTTTATTTTTTCATAGTGTTAGGTTTTTTTAAAATTGTAATTTAGGAATTTTATTTGGTAGGCTTTTTTATTTTATTAGAATAGTTATGTTAGGTTAATTTATAGTTTAATATTAGTTTGTTTTTTTCACAGGTAAGTTTTTATTTATTTTAAGATAGTTATATTGTAACTATTAATTTAAAGTTAGGGGGCTGTTAGGTTTAGGGATTAATAGTTTAATTTAGTGTTTTGCAATGTGGGGGGCCGGCGGTTTAGGGGTTAATAGGTGTAGTTTATTAGTTGCGATATGGGGGGCTGGCGGTTTAGGGGTTAATAGGTTTATTTAGAGTTGGTGATGTCAGGGAGCGGCGGATTAGGGGTTAATAGATTTATTTAGTGTTGGCGATGTGGGCGGCAGATTACGGGTTAAAAGGTTTAATATAGTGTTGGCGATGTGAGTGGGCTGCGGTTTAGGGGTTAATAGGTAGTTTATGGGTGTTAGTGTACTTTGTAACATTTTAGTTATGAGATTTGTGAAACATTTTTGTTTTGCAAAATCCATAACTACTGGTCTCAGATGGCGGAATGTATCGTGTCGGTATAGGCTGTAATGCAAGCATTTTAGCCGGACTGCACAACCTGTAATACGGCGCTATGGAAAATCCTGCACTCAAACGTCATTTTGTTGAGTGCGGAATGGACTTTGCGTTACAGGCTAAAATGCTTGCGGTATAGCTATACCGCCGCAACTCGTAATATGCGTTACCTGTTTTAAGCGGTAATAGCCGTACCGCACCGTAATGCAATACTCGCAATCTAGGCATAACCACCAATCACCAGTCAGCTCAGGATCAACAGCTGTCTTTAGCTACGCATTTCATTTTTTTATAGAGGATAAATACACAGCAATAGTGAAATAAGAAAAGGTTCTAACACATTAGAGCATTTTCTTATTTGTAGCATTTTGTTCCTATAAATAAAATTATATTATTACTTATCACCAGTTCTTTACAATGAGAGAGTCCACTACAAAACCTTCAGACATGTATTATAACAAATTCTCAGCACCAGTTTCCTGTGGATTATGCACTGGTGGGGGGCCCCTTTCTTTTCTTTGTTTTCATCTTTCCCGGGAGGAAAAAGGTTATGGAAAAAATCAAGTTAGTTTTTTAAAGGTCAAAGTGTCAATAGGATTGACAATGACTCAGTGACATAGAGCTGGATCGTTATAGCCATTAAAGGCTTTTAATCCATGATCAGTAATCAAAGTGTTGCTGCAAATCAAGGCTTTCGGTCTGTGATCAAAAACGATATTATGGCTGCAGTAAAGGTAAGTGGCTAGTAATTGTACATAAACAAGAAAAAAATGGTAGGCACTACTCGGGGGTTAAAAGACAAAAAAGATTTATTAGTACATATAAGCCAAACAAAAGAAAAAAGGCTTGGAAATACCAGCAGCAATACGGCAGATGAAATGACACAGAGGGACTGACGGCCTGACGCGTTTCGCGCCCCCTAGTGGCGCTTAATCATAGGCTGATTTGGGGAAGACATGGCTGCCCTTATATACACAAGGGAATTAACCCCATCTTCACCAACATATAAAAAAAAAAGGAATAAAACTTACATAAACTCTAATGCATTTAGAACTGTGGCATAGAATAAGCGGAGGATAACATATAATATAATACCATCTCATAGTATAGTCAAAAATTCTAAATATAAATGAAATAACTTTGGCCTTTTGAAAAAATGACCTAACTTTCTAATAACTAAAGAATTCTTGACAAAAAATAATTTAGATTATGGGCAGAAAGGAAATTAAAGTTCTTATGTATATTAATGTCATTACAAGATAAAACAATGTGGTACTGAACAAGAATAAAAGATGTAACATATCTTCTAGTGTGCACGTAGGGGAAAGGGGATGTCTAATTATCAATAAAAAAGTTGATGTCACATTCCTTATTCATGCCATGCGGTATTCTGGTGTGTAATTTTAGAATCCAATAGAGTTCTTTTCTATCTAGAATTTTGTTTTTATTCCCACCTCTAGGGGGGAGTGTGACTCTATCAATAACTTGTATCGACATATCTGCAATATGGCTGAAATGTTGATAATTAAAATGATTTGCTACAGCAGAATCTACACAATAATTTTTTACATCCCTAATGTGCTCACTATATCTAGTTTTTGCCTCACGTGACGTTTTTCCCACGTATTGGCTTTTACACAGGTTGCAGGTCAATAAGTAGACCACATAGGTGGTTCTACAATTGGCATAAAAATCTATTTGGTAAGTTTTATTATCATAGGACGAAACAAAGCTATTCCCAACTGTTAAGTTTGTGCAAGTGGTACATTGTCTACCACCGCATTTAAAGTTGCCTTTCTTTGAGAGCCAGCAAGTGGGATTCTGATGGTTCCTTGTTGTGACCATACTAGGGGACAAAGACCTAGCTAAAGTTTTTGGCTTTCTTGATACAAATCTACAGTTATCAATCAGAGGTTTTAAAATAGGATCACCCTTTAATAAATGAAGATGTTTCTTAAGGATGTTAACTATGCTTTTATATTGTGGTGAGTATTCAGTAGAGAATACCACAGAATCCCCTGATATATGTCTTTCAGAATTAGATTTCTTAAGCCTATAATTGTTGATTTTCTTCTAGATCATTTGGATTATATCCTCTATTAATGAGTCTGTTTTTTAACTCTAGGGATTGTTCATCATAAATATTGTCTGACTTAGTATTCCTACGAAGCCTAATAAATTGGCCCTTTGGGATTGCTTTAATTAAATGATTGGGATGCTGAGAAGAAGCATGTAGGATTGTGTTTCCAGCAGTACTTTTTCTATAGGTCTTTGTCATGATCATATTTCCAGTGGTGTACAGCGTAAGGTCCAAAAAATTAATTTCCTGTGTATTCATTTCGCCTGTAAATTTTAGGCCCAATTCATTAGTACTAAAGTATACTAACATATCATTCAAAAGATTTGGATCCCCATCGCTGCAAACCACTAGAAGCAGGTCATCTATATATCTGACGAAGAGCTCTATCCGCTCAGACCAGGGGTTCATGGGAGAGTAAACATACATTAGCTCCCACCAAGCAACAAAAATGTTGGCAAAAGCAGGGGCAAATTTTGCCCCCATAGCCGTACCCCTGGTCTGCAGATAGAAATCTCCGTCAAATGAGAAAAAATTATGTGACAACAAAAATCTTAGAACATCACCCACATACTGTCTAACTGAATTACCCAGTTTACCCTGTCTTTCCAAGAAGAAATCTACTGCTTGGATACCAAGATGCTGAGGTATGCTGGTGTAAAGGGACATAATGTCAGCAGTTATCCAGCAGAAATCTTCCTTCCAACTGATAGTATCCAAAGTGGCTAGGAGATGGGAAGTATCTTTTAGATAGCTTAATTGTGCCATAGCAATAGGCTGGAGGATACTATCCATCCATTCTCCAAGAGGCTCTAAAAGAGACCCAATTCCAGCCACAATTGGCCTACCAGGTGGACATGTAGCACTCTTGTGGATCTTGGGTACATGATGGAATATAGGAGTAACGGGGTGGTCTGGTATCAAACTTTCCAAATCTTTAGCAGTGAAGACACCCAAGATTACACCATCTTCTATTAGTCTAGATAGTTCATTTTTGAACACAGAGGTGGGGTTTCCAGGAAGTTTGCGGTACACAGTGGAGTCCGACAGTTGTCTGTTGGCCTCTTGTAAATAAAACACCTTATCCATCACTACTATGCTGCCACCCTTATCTGAATTCCTAATGACAATATCTTTATTGTCCCTTAGGTGCTTAAGGGCTAAGCGTTCCGCTTGATTCAGATTAAGGGTGGCAGCATTACCAAAAATCCTGGTTTCCACATCCTGTTCAAGTTTAAATATGTCCTCTTGGACAGCTTTTTGATATGCATTTACTATAGGACCCCTAAAATGAACAGGATAAAAAGATGAACTGCTCTTTTTTGGGTGCTTCAATGTATTAGAGGGTGCATCATTGTTGTGATTCATATCAGGGTTATAGAGATCCTCGAGTGTGGCAACAGCGCATGCATCTTGAAAGTGTAGATGCACAGAGCATACAGCATGCGAGTTATCAGACTCGTGAGCCTCTACCTCTTCAGGTTCACTGCCCGCCCCTCTATCTGTTAATGCAAAGAAGCGTTTTAAAGCTAATTTGCAGACAAATTTATTAATATCAAGTAGAGTATTGAAACTGGAAAACTTATTGGTAGGGGCAAAACCTAAACCTTTTGAAAGTATGGCTTGTTCCTCCTTAGATAAAATATATTGAGATATATTAAAAATACTGATATCATTGGAGGACACATGCTCTATATCATTTACTAATGTCCCTTTTTCTGTTTCCTGTTTCGTTTTCTTCCTTCCCTTTCTCCATCTTCTACGTCTTCTTTTCCCTTTTCTTTTTTGCTCCTTGTCTTTGGGCGCACTTCCAAATTCACTGCCTCCTTCGGGGGCTTCTGTAAAAAAACACAAGAGGGTGGAGAAGAGGAGGGAGAGGAAGAGGGTGAAGAGGAGCATAGAGATGAAACAGAGGAGAAAGAGCTAGCAGTGGTATTTGCTTCAGAGTCAGAGGATTCACCCTCTGAGGTGCTAAATGCAACTCTTTTAGTGTCCTTCTTTTTAAGAATAGACTTTGGTTCCATATTGGAGGTGCCTTGTTGTTTGAATTGTGACTTCTTATTTCCAGACTTGAATTTGTTTTTTTGTAGACGATGTTGTTGACGAATAATCATCCAATTATAGACTTTATTCTGATCATAGTCCTCCTTATCCCTGTTAAATTTATTGCCCTTTCTGGTGGCTTGATCTTGATCACACTTCCTAAGGGCCTCATCCATTTTCTTTTTATGTATGAGAAATCTGGGATTGCTTTGCAGAGGTTGGATATCATCATTAATATTATTCACAGACTCTTTAATTTTCATTCTTTTTTTCTCTTTTACTCTTATAAGAATGTTAATGAGTTTGAAAGAGCACTCTGTGAGTGCTGTATTCCAGTCATCTTGATCCAATTGGTCATCAAATTCAAAAGATGGATATTTTTTTATCCTAAGACCTCTTGGTATTCTTTGTGCGCCTAGATATCTATTAAATGCCACTATATCCCACATTCATCGTAAATCTGTAGTGAGATATTGTTGTAACAACCTGAAATTATTTTTTAATTCATTATTATCAGGTTCAGCATCCTCTTTTGTGAATACTTTATCAAAAAAACTCACTTCTTGTGCCCATATCAAACATATGTTGTGTGTCATATGAGGTGGTATCGTTATCCTCACTGTTAGATTCTATGTCCTCAGACAAATTACTAACTCCCTCTGTGTCTGTGTTTTGTCCTGCCATGCTGTGATAGTTTAGCTTTTAACCCCCTAATACGGTATGTCTCTTTATCAATTCAGTCCGGTTTACAAAACAATGAGCGGTAGTCCTGCTGAATAAACTGTATGAGCTATGCAAGCTTTCGTCAGAGTTAAGCGTGAGCACTGTAACAGTTCAATATGTGATATTCGTGAACAAACAAAATATCACTAATAATAGCTGAAAGAGGTACTCACTCAATTTCCGTATGTAGTATACGCTGAAAGCTTCAGTAGGAATCCATTCTAGTAATTGTACACTCTTAACATCCCTTCCGTAACAAACGAGACAGGAAGAGAAATTCTCACCACTGCCTCCTGGACTCCTGGCCGGTCCTTAGGTAGAAGCCGTCGGACTGTCATGCTGATGTTTGACTACTTTTGAGATTCATTACCTCCGTCCAGTGGGGATCCGAATCTACAGCGTGTGTGTCTCTCTTCCGCTTCCCATACCCTCTTCGGCCGTCTACAGGTGCACGGACCGTGGTAGCCAATCAGAGCCTCCGACCATTGGTTCTAGGTGACGTCAAAGGCCACAGCCTTGCTGCAGCAGCAGAGTCCGTGTCCCGGACTTCACACCTGGGTAAGGTCCTTCCAATCTCATCTAAGCCATGCTCACTTGGGTTATGGATAGAAATCAACAAAAAATGAAATAGGAGCACCAGCTATGAGATAAAACTAAAAATGGCTTTATTTACACAAAATTGTGTTCCTGAAGAAGAGAACAAAATAGATGGTACAAACAAATAAGCAATGCGGAGTGGACAGTAAGTCGCAACTAACGCGTTTCGGTTTAGATAGCCGTCCTCATAAGTTGCTATTTAACTTAGTAAAACCCATACATTGGAATCCATGGCTAATGAAAACTTAAACGCTACTGCCACAAGTAATTCAAGTATCTATACACCAAAATTTTAAAAAAACCTCTACCTTCTACCCCATACATAGTCGTATTGAGACTGATTTGACAACTTTATATTACAAACAAAACAAAACCAAACAGAACTTAACATATATAGAGAAAGAAACCTTAAAAAATTGACACAGAATGAAAATCTGATAATACGTTCTGCTGACAAGGGAGGATCAGTAGTGGTACTGAACAGGACAGACTTCATTGAAGAAGCATTAAGACAGTTGTCGAATACACATGATTACAGAATTTTGGACTCTGATCCCACTAATATATTTAATAAAAAATGTAGAGATTTGGTAGATAACGGTATAGAGCAGGGCTTTATAGACAAGAACACTAGTGACTATCTTATAGTGACCCATCCCATGATACCAATATTCAACCACCTACCTAAGGTTCAAAAAAGTACAGAAAATGTGTTAGGGAGACCTATAGTCAGTGGTATAGGTTCTTTTTCAGAACATCTATCTGAGTGGTTGGACCTGATTCTCCAACCTATGGTGTTGGATCTCTGGAGCTATGTAAGAGATACCAAACACATCTTACAGTTGGTATCAGACATAGAATGGAAGAACGAGTACACCTGGTTCACTGTGGATGTTCAATCCCTCTATACCACATGAAAAAGGCCTACAAGCAATTGCTTTTTATTTGAACAAATACTATGGTCATAACTCACAATTTTGTGAATTTGTGGTAGAAGTTACAGAATTTCTACTTAAACACAATTATTTTCTGTTTAAGGGGGTTTTCTATCTCCAGGTATGTGGAACCGCAATGGGGGCACGGTTTGCCCCCTCCTATGCCAACTTGTTTATGGGTTGGTGGGAGCGGGACCACATATATGGAGATAGAAACCCCTTCAGAGACAACATAGTCATCTACGGTTTTCTATCTCCAGGTATGTGGAACCGCAATGGGGCGACGGTTTGCCCCCTCCTATGCCAACTTGTTTATGGGTTGGTGGGAGCGGGACCACATATGTGGAGATAGAAACCCCTTCAGAGACAACATAGTCATCTACAAACGTTTCATAGATGACCATCTCTTTATTTGGAAGGGGGAACCTAGGTCTCTGGATACGTTCACATTAGGACTAAATGACAATAGTGTGGGGATAAAATTTACCTCAGAGAGTAATAAGTTGACTGACAACTATCTTGACCTTACTCTTAGGGGAGTGAGTGGAAATAAAATTATTACTTCACTATATAGAAAGCCAATTTCTGGCAACACTTTATTAAACGCATCAAGCTGCCACCCTAAGAGCACTTTCAAAGGAATAGCAAAAGGGCAGTATATACAACTCAAGAGGAATTGCTCTGACGAAAGTAGCTACAGTGAACAAGCTAATTTACTAACTAATGCCTAGATTTAGAGTTTTGTCGGTAAAGACCCGCATAGCTAACGCTGCTTTTTTCCCAGCGCACCCTTAAGACAACGCTGGTATTTAGAGTTGTCTGAGGGGCTGCATTAGGCTCCAAAAAGGGTGCGTTGAGCCGAATGTACCGCCACTTCAACTCTCAATACCAGCGTTGCTTACGGTAGCAGTAAGCTGGCAAAACGTGCTCGTGCACGATTCCCCCATAGGAAACAATGGGGCAGTTTGGGATGAAAAAAATTTAACACCTTCAAAAAAGCAGCGTTAAGCTCCCAACGCAGCCCCATTGTTTCCTATGGGGAAACACTTTCTAAGTCTGCACCTAACACCCTAACATGAACCCTGAGTCTAAACACCCCTAACGTTACACTCATTAACCCCAAATCTGCCACCCCCGCTATCGCTGACACCTGCATTATACTATTAACCCCTAATCTTCCGCTCCGGACAACGCCGCAACCTACATTATACCTATGTACCCCTAATCTGCTGCCCCTAACATCGCCGACCCCTATATTATATTTATTAACCCCTAATCTGCCCCCCCCAACGTCGCCGCTACCTTAACTACACTTATTAACTCCTAATCTGCCGACTGGACCTCGCCGCTACTCTAATAAAGTTATTAACCCCTAAACCGCTGCACTCCCGCCTCGCAAACCCTATAATAAATAGTAGACAAATGGTATCCACAGCACCAATTTAGGTAAAAGAAAAAAACCTTTATTTTCACATTACATGCGACGTTTCGGCCTTCATGGCCTTAATCATGCATACAAAACATTTCAGCCTCTATCCACAGTATATAGGCTAATCAATTAAAATATTAATTACAAACAGATTTGACAAAATGTTTTACACAGAGCAATTACTCCCTCTAGTGATAGGAATACTATGCTTGCCTATGATAGTTTTAATCCAATTAGGTTAAAAGACTCCCTCCCTAGGAGTCAACTCCTTAGGGTTAGTAGAATAGTGAAGGATGAAGAAATATTATCAACCAGGATGTTGGAAATGGGCAATAGATTTGTCAGCAGAGGTTATCCTGAAAACCTTATTAAGGAAGAGAGCTTAAGGCTTCAGAGAGAGAAAAATACGTGCAAAGATAATAATGCCCCTAAAGATAATAAAAATAGTAATAATAAAAGTAGGAGGATGGTATTTACTTCACAATACAATTTGTACAGTACTGAAGTAACTAAAATCATAAGAAAGCATTGGAATATCATTAAAAATTGTAATAGAGATATGGAGATATTCCAAAATAATCCCATTATGGCCTTTAAGAGGGTTAGAAATTTGAGAGACACACTGATTAAAAATGATTTGGGACCCTCCAAAAGTCTTAAACAAAGCCATATGGGTCAGAAATCTTTTGGTTCTTATCCCTGTCTAGGGTGCTCTAATTGCCATGCAATGATTTAAGGGAAAGAATTTTCCCACCCAAGAACAGGGCATAAATATAAAATTAATGGTTATTATACGTGTGAGACATCCTACGTAATCTATCTTATTAAATGCCCGTGTTCTCTTATTTACATTGGAGAATCAATTAGAAAAGGTAGGGAAAGAATTAATCAGCATAAGTCCAACTTGAGATGTGGTAATAAAGAAGCTCCTGTTTCTAATCATTATATTCAGGCAGGCCATAACATAAGTCAAATTAGGTGCAGATTATTGACCATGTAGGTACATTAAGAGGAGGGGGTGGCAGGGAGAGGATCCTTAAACAAAAAGAAACTTACTGGATCCACAAGTTAGATTGTATGTATGTAGATTATATAGAGAAACCCTTTAGGATACATGCAATGTCTTTCTCTAAATGTAAAAATTAAAATAAAAACAAATTCAAAAAGTTTAATAGTCAGTTTTTGTTTATTTAAACGCATAGGTAAAATTTATTGTTCATTTAAACACATAGGTAAAACTTCTTAGTAAGATTGGTAAAAGGTGCTAGTAATATACTTTAGTGGTGTAACTACAGACATATAAGATTGCAGTAAGACTTGTTCCTATATATTTTCTTGTTTTTAATGACACTTGTGCATTCAGTGGAAACTCCTCTAGCAATTGTATTTTGGTAACTTGAGAGTTAAATTTCATATGATGTAGTAAAATATGACTAACACTAGAGGGAGTAATTGATCTGTGTGAAACATTTTGTCACATCTGTTTGTAATTAATGTTTTAATTGATTACCCTATATACTGTGGATAAAGGCTGAAATGTTTTGTATGCATGATTAAGGCCATGAAGGCCGAAACGTTGCATGTAATGTGAAAATAAAGGTTTTTTATTTTACCTAATATGGTGCTGTGGATACCATTTGTCTATGTTGCTGTGAGGGTGGCAGTAACCCTTTCTCCACGGGCATCAAACAGAACTAAAACCTACTTCAAGGTACTAACAGGTGCTGTACTCATTCACTACTTTTATAATAAATAGTATTAACCCCTAATCTGCCCCCCCCCCAACGTCACCGCCACCTAACTTCAAGTATTAACCCCTAATCTGCCGACCAGACCTCGCTGCTACTCTAATAAAATGTATTAACCCCTAAAGCTAAGTCTAACCCTAACCCCCCCTAAATTAAATATAATTTTAAACTAACGAAATAAATTAAATCTTATTAGCTAAAGTATTCCTATTTAAAACTAAATACTTACCTGTAAAATAAACCCTAATATAGCTACAATTTAGCGAATAATTATATTGTAGCTATTTTAGGATTTATATTTATTTTACAGGCAACTTTGTATTTATTTTAACTAGGTACAATAGCTATTAAATAGTTATTACAATTTAATAGCTACCTAGTTAAAATAATTACAAAATTACCTGTAAAATAAATCCTAACCTAAGTTACAATTAAACCTAACACTACACTATCAATAAATTAATTAAATAAATTACCTACAATTACATACAATTAAATAAACTAAACTAAATTACAAAAAAATTACAAGAATATTAGGCTAATTACACCTACTCTAAGCCCCCTAATAAAATAAAAAAGCCCCCCAAAATAATAAAGGTCCCTACCGTATTCTAAATTAAAAAGTAACCAGCTCTTTTACCAGCCCTTAAAAGGGCTTTTTGCGGGGCATGCCCCTAAGTAATCAGCTCTTTTGCCTGTAAAAAAAATACAAACCCCCCCCACCAACATTAAAACCTACCACCCACATACCCCTACGCTAACCCAAACCCCCCTTAAATAAACCTAACACTACCCCCCTGAAGATCTCCCTACCTTAAAGGGACAGTCAAGTCCAAAAAAAACTTTCATTTTTCAAATAGGGCATGTAATTTTAAACAACTTTCCAATTTACTTTTATCAACAATTTTGCTTTGTACTCTTGGTATTCTAGTTGAAAGCAAACCTAGGAAGGCTCATATGATAATTTCTAAGCCCTTGAAGGCCGCCTCTATTTTATTTACTTTTCACAGCAGGGGAGAGCAAGCTCATGTAGACCATATAGATAGCATTGTGATCACACCCGTGGCTAGTGGCAGACACTGCACTAATTGGCTAAAATGCAACTATATGCAAAATAACTAAAAGTCATGTGATTAGGGGCGGTCATAAGATGCTTAGATACAAGTTAGTCACAGAAGTAAAAAGTGTATTAATATAACAGTGTTGGTTTTGCAAAAAACTGGGGAATGGGTAATAAAGGGATTATCTATCTTTTTAAACAACAAAAATTCTGGTGTTGACTGTCCCTTTAAGTCGTGTTCACCCAGCCGGGCACCGATGGACCAAAAGAGGACATTCAGAGCGGCAGAAGTCTTCATCCTATCCGGGCAGAAGAGGACATCCGGACCGGCAGACATCTTCATTCAAGCAGCATCTTCTATCTTCATCCATCCGGAGCGGAGCGGAGCCATCTTCTTCCAGCCGACGCGGATCCATCCTCTTCAACCGACGCCTACTCGCCGAATGAAGGTTCCTTTAAATGACGTCATCCAAGATAGCGTCCCTCAAATTCCGATTGGCTGATAGGATTCTATCAGCCAATCGGAATTAAGGTAGGAAAAATCTGATTGGCTGATCCAATCAGCCAATCAGATTGAGCTTGCATTCTATTGGCTGATCGGAACAGCCAATAGAATACGAGCTCAATCTGATTGGCTGATTGGATCAGCCAATCGGATTGAACTTGAATCTGATTGGCTGATTTAATCAGCCAATCAGATTTTTCCTACCTTAATTCCGATTGGCTGATAGAATCCTATCAGCCAATCGGAATTCAAGGGACGCCATCTTGGATGACGTCATTTAAAGGAACCTTCATTCGGCGAGTAGGCATCGGTTGAAGAGGATGGATCGTCGGCTGGAACAAGATGGCTCCGCTCTGCTTCGGATGGATGAAGATAGAAGATGCCGCTTGGATGAAGATGTCTGCCGGTCCGGATGTCCTCTTCTGCCCGGATAGAATGAAGACTTCTGCCGCTCCGGATGTCCTCTTTTGGTCCATCGGTGCCCGGCTGGGTGAACACGACTCAAGGTAGGGAGATCTTCAGGGGGTAGTGCTAGGTTTATTTAAGGGGGATTTGGGTTAGAGTAGGGGTATGTGGGTGGTGTGTTTTAATGTTGGGGGGGGTTGTATTTTTTTACAGGCAAAAGAGCTGATTACTTAGGGGCATGCCCCGCAAAAAGCCCTTTTAAGGACTGGTAAAAGAGCTGGTTACTTTTTAATTTAGAATAGGGTAGGGGCCTTTATTATTTTGGGGGGCTTTTTTATTTTATTAGGGGGCTTAGAGTAGGTGTAATTAGCCTAATATTCTTGTATTTTTTTTTATTTTTTGTAATTTAGTGTTTGTTTGTTTTTGTAATTTAGTTTAGTTTATTTAATTGTATGCAATTGTAGGTAATTTATTTAATTAATTTATTGAAAGTGTAGTGTTAGGTTTAATTGTAACTTAGGTTAGGATTTATGTTACAGGTAATTTTGTAATTATTTTAACTAGGTAGCTATTAAATAGTTAATAACTATTTAATAGCTATTGTACCTAGTTAAAATAAATACAAAGTTGCCTGTAAAAAAAAAAAATATAAATCCTAAAATAGCTACAATATAATTATTCATTATATTGTAGCTATATTAGGGTTTATTTTACAGGTAAGTATTTAGTTTTAAATAGGAATACTTTAGTTAATAAGATTTAATTTATTTCGTTAGATTAAAATTATATTTAATTTTGGGGGGTGTGAGGGTTAGGGTTAGACTTAGCTTTAGGGGTTAATACATTTATTAGAGTAGCGGCGAGGTCCGGTCGGCAGATTAGGGGTTAATACTTGAAGTTAGGTGGCGGCGATGTTAGGGAGGGCAGATTAGGGGTTAATACTATTTATTAGGGGTTAATAAATATTATGTAGGTGTCGGCGATGTTAGGGCAGCAGATTAGGGGTTCATAGGGATAATGTAGGTGGCGGCGGTGTGCGGTCAGCAGATTAGGGGTTAAAAATATTTATTATAGTGGCGGCGATATGGGGGGACCTCGGTTTAGGGGTACATAGGTAGTTTATGGGTGTTAGTGTACTTTAGAGCACAGTAGTTAAGAGCTTTATAAACCGGCGTTAGCCCATAAAGCTCTTAACTACTGACTTTTTTTGCGGCTGGAGTCTTGTCGGTAGAGGGTCTACCGCTCACTTCAGCCAAGACTCTAAATACCGGCGTTAGGAAGATCCCATTGAAAAGATAGGATACGCAATTGGCGTAAGGGGATCTGCGGTATGGAAAAGTCACGGCTTGAAAGTGAGCGTTAGACCCTTTCCTGGCTGACTCTAAATACCAGCGGGCGGCTAAAAGCAGCGTTAGGACCCCTTAACGCTGCTTTTGACAGCTAACGCAGAACTCTAAATCTAGGCGTAAGAGATTCAAAGACAGAGGATACCAGCATTCCATGATTAGGTGAGTACAACAGTCAGTTACGAAATTAGATCGAAATGAGCTACTATCTAGTGAGGATGCAAATAATAATAGAGATTCTGAGAAATCCCCTAACGAGCTATTGTTCATAACCATTTTCAGCAATCAGTATAAAGACATTTGCAATGTCATAAAAAAGCACCTCCCTATGTTAAGGGCAGATGATGACTTATCTAAACTAAATGTAAAAGAATGCAGGTTTGCTTACAAAAAGAACAAATCAATAGGGAATATGATCTCACCAACTAAATTGCCAAAAAAAGAATCTCCAAAATCATCTTGGCTTACAGTGAGGGGCATGTATAAATGACATTTTTCTAATTGTATAGTGTTACGGTTGCCTCCAGGCTGGCTGGAAGTTGGACCGTAGAAAAGGATGCTCCTAGCGCTCACCAAAGGAGCAGCAGCACCGTAGACACTCTAACTGCTGCGTAGCCACCATAAGTAACGCAGACTCTATGAACCACCGCTGCTGGGCTGGTATCTCGCCGTCTGCTCTGCGCCCTGGACCTACGACCAGGCTCCAGTAGGCGAACCTCTTCCTTCTGTAGCAATCCCTGTAGCTAAGGGAGTATGAAAAACATAGCAATCCCTGTAGTGATTATAAGCTGTCCCCTACAAACATGAGTCAAAGCTGCAAGTTAGAGGGTCAAAAATAGGTCTGATGTGCTGGAGCACACAGCCTCCTTTTTATTGAGGTTACATGCAAACAGGACACTCTCAGGGGGAGGCATAAAATCCCCCATCACACATTTGATATTAGATAGAGAGACACTCCCTTTGACAGGCCACAACATTTACTTCAGCAGATAACATTACACACAATAAAACAATGCAGTCCACCTTATCAATACTAGTCTGATTAGACAATGGGAAAGTTGATCACTAAACCTAATTAGAGCTAATCCCAGCAGACTTGTATTTAGAATAGGTTTCTTGAAGCTGAACAAAATTTAACTCTTAATGGCACACAATGAAACTGAACCAAGTGGGAGAAAGCCAGGGACAAGTCATTTCACAGGTCTGGGGACATAGTCTTAAAGGGGGCATTGTTCACCAAAGTCACAATATGTCCCCAGACGGTTCCCAAAGGGCCACACACACCCAACAAAAGTCAATATACTCTCAGGGGCACAATCTTCCAGGGGCCATAGTCATGAGGAAGGAGGCTGGCAAATAGGCTTCTCCAAAATCCAGGGAAGCAGGGCAACCTTCCATTTAAAGGGCCAGTCACAAATAGCAGTTTGTAACATATAGCCTGTGAAAAAGTAGACGTAGCTGTCCACTTCAACAGGACACATGTTCCAGAAGCGAATGTGCATGAACTGTAGATCCACCTTTGTTATTTATCTAGTAACATGCAAAGAATGCCAAAAAACAGTATGTAGGGCTCATAACAAGAGAGGTTAGATCAAGAATAAGGGAACATCTTTCCACTTTTAAAAAGGGCATTTCTAGCACACCTTTAGTACAACATTTTGCCTCTGTACACAATAAAAATACTGATACCTTTATGGACAGCTATAGAGAGAGTACCTAAATTATTGAGGGGAGGAGATAGAGAATGGCTTTTAGGCAGACAGGAGGTATTTTGGATCTTTAAGCTCCAAACGAGATTACCACAAGGTTTCAATTCAGATTATGATCTAATTAATTTATTTTGGTGAAATATACAGGGAGTGCAGAATTATTAGGCAAATTAGTATTTTGACCACATCATCCTCTTTATGCATGTTGTCTTACTCCAAGCTGTATAGGCTCAAAAGCCTACTACCAATTCAGCATATTAGGTGATGTGCATCTCTGTAATGAGAAGGGCTGTGGTCTAATGACATCAACACCCTATATCAGGTGTGCATAATTATTAGGCAACTTCCTTTCCTTTGGCAAAATGGGTCAAAAGAAGGACTTGACAGGCTCAGAAAAGTCAAAAATAGTGAGATATCTTGCAGAGGGATGCAGCACTCTTAAAATTGCAAAGCTTCTGAAGCGTGATCATCGAACAATCAAGCGTTTCATTCAAAATAGTCAACAGGGTCGCAAGAAGGGTGTGGAAAAACCAAGGCGCAAAATAACTGCCCATGAACTGAGAAAAGTCAAGCGTGCAGCTGCCAAGATGCCACTTGCCACTAGTTTGGCCATATTTCAGAGCTGCAACATCACTGGAGTGCCCAAAAGCACAAGGTGTGCAATACTCAGAGACATGGCCAAGGTAAGAAAGGCTGAAAGACGACCACCACTGAACAAGACACACAAGCTGAAACGTCAAGACTGGGCCAAGAAATATCTCAAGACTGATTTTTCTAAGGTTTTATGGACTGATGAAATGAGAGTGAGTCTTGATGGGCTAGATGGATGGGCCCGTGGCTGGATTGGTAAAGGGCAGAGAGCTCCAGTCCGACTCAGACACCAGCAAGGTGGAGGTGGAGTACTGGTTTGGGCTGGTATCATCAAAGATGAGCTTGTGGGGCCTTTTCGGGTTGAGGATGGAGTCAAGCTCAACTCCCAGTCCTACTGCCAGTTTCTGGAAGACACCTTCTTCAAGCAGTGGTACAGGAAGAAGTCTGCATCCTTCAAGAAAAACATGATTTTCATGCAGGACAATGCTCCATCACACGCGTCCAAGTACTCCACAGCGTGGCTGGCAAGAAAGGGTATAAAAGAAGAAAATCTAATGACATGGCCTCCTTGTTCACCTGATCTGAACCCCATTGAGAACCTGTGGTCCATCATCAAATGTGAGATTTACAAGGAGGGAAAACAGTACACCTCTCTGAACAGTGTCTGGGAGGCTGTGGTTGCTGCTGCACGCAATGTTGATGGTGAACAGATCAAAACACTGACAGAATCCATGGATGGCAGGCTTTTGAGTGTCCTTGCAAAGAAAGGTGGCTATATTGGTCACTGATTTGTTTTTGTTTTGTTTTTGAATGTCAGAAATGTATATTTGTGAATGTTGAGATGTTATATTGGTTTCACTGGTAAAAATAAATAATTGAAATGGGTATATATTTGTTTTTTGTTAAGTTGCCTAATAATTATGCACAGTAATAGTCACCTGCACACACAGATATCCCCCTAAAATAGCTATAACTAAAAACAAACTAAAAACTACTTCCAAAACTATTCAGCTTTGATATTAATGAGTTTTTTGGGTTCATTGAAAACATGGTTGTTGTTCAATAATAAAATTAATCCTCAAAAATACAACTTGCCTAATAATTCTGCACTCCCTGTATGTCAAAATTGGGAACCATGTATGAGTAAATTTTCTGAAGCTAATACCATAAAACGTCCTTGTGATATACATCACACAGCCTTCCTTTAAATGGAGCACCCAATTTAGTGTTAACATATCCTTACCAGATATATGATGTTTCAGACATCCGCATTTAATTACATGAATATAATGATAGGTATTAATATCCCACCTACAGCAGAGTAAAAATTTATATATTCATATTGTTAGCCTAGGGTTTTGGAATGTAAATGCATTAGGGTGATTGAAGCAGATACAATTAACTAAAAAGGGTTTATTGTTAGCCTAGGGTTTTGGAATGTAAACCTATTGGGGTGATTAGAGCAGATACATTTAGTCTGTTTGGTACATATATTTGAAATTACATTTATGATATGCCCCCCCCCCTCTTCCCCCCCAAAACTGATTTTGACAGTAAGGTCTATTCTGATGTTCGATACGCTTAGATCAGTTTAGCCAGCATAAAGCTAACAAGGTATAGGGAATATACCCCTTTTTACACATGTTGACAAGCTACACAAAATCTATACAGATCAAAAAAAAATTGGGGGATAGACATCCATAGAATAGTAGTTCATTTAATAGTAACTAATGAGGAATACTACTGAATAATTAAAGCATATATAATTGCTTGTCAAAAATGGTTCAACAAACAGTTAAATGTTTATCAATTTGATTTAGAGAAATGTGGGTATGGGTCAATGTGCACCTTTCTTTGACACACATAGCTTATCATGTGTTAACATTTTAGCAATAAATATGCGAACCAATCAGGAGAGTTCTGTTGCTTTTAAATAGTGTGGGTTTTACTAAGTAGCAACTTATGAGGACAGCTATCTAAGCCGAAACGCATCAGTTGCGACTTACTGTCCGCTCAGCATTGCTTATTTGTTCGTACTATATATTTTGTGCTGGGCTTCAGGAACTTTTTAACTTTGACACAATTTTGTGTAAATAAAGCCATTTTTAGTTTTATCTCACAGCCAGTGCTCCTATTTCATTTTTTGTTAGTTTTTTAAAGGGACATGAAATTCATCATTAAATTTTCATGTATCAAACTGAGATACAATTTTAAAAAAGATTTTCCAACTTCCTTCTGTTGCCAAGTTTGCCTCTCTCATTAGGTATTAACTTCTTTCCATGAGAGCATACTGAGGTAGGCACATGTCTCTAGTGCTTTATATAAAACATTGTTACAAACATTGCTGCAAAATGTTGCTGAAGTCACGGGCACACTCCTGAACCTACCTCAGTATGCTCTGGTGAAACGGAGCTACATTTCAATAAGGGATACCAAGTTAACCATGTAAGACATTTGTTTAATGTGAGCAGAGCTTTCAGGGCTCTAAACATTTCACTCCAAGGAGCCGATTGCATAACAAAAATGGTTTCTAAATTTTTCCTTATCTGCTTCAAGGTACACATGAAGTTCCCTCAAAGTAGATAAGTTTTTCTTTTCACTAATTGCTTTTATCTCAGGAGCGCGTTTCACACTGTGCCCATCACTAAATGCTTTTATCTCAGGAGCGCGTTTCACACTGTGCCCATCACTAAATGCTTTTATCTCAGGAGTGCGTTTCACACTTTGGACATCACTAAATGCTTTAATCTCAGGAGCGTGTTTCACACTGTGTCCATTACTAACTGCGTCTCTCTCAGGAGCGCGTTTCACACTGTGCCCATCACTAAATGTGTTTATTTCAGGAGTGCGTTTCACACTGTGGACATCACTAACTGCTTTTCTCTCAGGAGCGTGTTTCACACTGTGACTTTTGATAAACTATTCTGCAGCTTTGGTACATTGATACTGTACACTACTGTATACTTGGTAAGTGTGGCTCCTAGCTGCCAACTGCATTTAGATTGAAGCCAATACATACTGTTGCTTCACATTGCCCTATCAGGACTGTGCTCCTCTGTTTCTGAAGTGTAACAAGGGGTTTGATGAAAATCATCAATTGCATTTAATTATGTAGAAATGAGTCTCATTTGTTAGATACAGAATTCTTGCAATTACTCTGCTATTATTTAAGGAAGTGCTGAGAGCAAAAGTAAAGAGAAGGGGTGGGTCCAAAAACATAGAGAATCAGGGGGAGCACAAACTAGACACAAAGGGCACCAAATATCATTTGACAGTGTTCCCAACTAAGGAACCTGCCCACTGGTCCTTACGGTGAGCAGGCAGCACACTGTTTATGCAGTGCCACCCCCTGCAGGGTAACAGAGACTGTTAACCACCCTGAAAGACCGAGTTCAGGCTGATCTTTAAAGTGAAGAGGTTAGGAAGCAGTGATCTTATGACTGTTGCTTTACCGACTTGCAGTAACCAGTGTTGATTTTACAGAAGCAGGTTTAGCAATGTATGGCATCTAAATATGCAAAGTACGCAGAATGGGATTTCTGCACACAGTATATAAAGACACACTGAACCACACCATTTAATCACAACACTAAAATACTCAAAGGTACATTTCTTATTGTATTTTATTTCATAGCTTAAATAAAATGCCAGTAAATTATGTTGGGTTTTTTTATGACTATTATAAATTCTATCTAGATCTTACACGTCATCTGTGTCACGAAGATGGTAATTACAGCTCTACTTAATGTCAGTGATTGACATTTATTTTCCAAACAATAAAAATGACACATTCCCATTCTAAGCCATCATCGCCTTGCTGCAAATAACTATCTCTTTCACAATCTTCTCTTAAAAACAAAACATTATTCAAAATATTCTCTGTATCGTCTTCTGGAATAAAGGGACCTACATTCATACATCACATACACTGTGTGTTTCATTTTATTGTGTATTGAGAAACATTTTTTTATTATATTCTACATATTGGTACCTATTTGAATCCATTGGGGTTCATCATGTGAAAACATTGTATAGAGCTAGGATGATTTTTTTCTTTGCTTACTATGTCATATCAGTTTATTAGACAAGTCACAATCAAATAATCTGCCCAAATTATATGCACAGTACAATATGTTTGTGTTCTCTACATATTTTGTTTTTACGACTAGGCAAACATACAAATGAATGCGTGTTATTGGATTTATATTTCAGGCATTTCATTAAACTCCACAGGTTAAAACTGACAAACGGGAAATGACCTCATCATGAACAGATTGATACATTGAGGGATATTTATCAAAGCATCAACTGTGCTGCATTCGCCGGCACCAATCCGCTCGCCTAACATCGCGGCCGTGGACCTGAATATGATCTCCATATTTATAAAAAAGCCACGAAGTATGGGGTGATGAGCAGCGGACTGTTAAGTAGCAGTCATCGATCTCGCTGCTATTCGGCTTTTTACCAACTTTATTTATACCCTGTCACTAAACGCCGCCACTATACTAAAATGTTTAACCCCTATCCCGCCACTCCCGGACCCCGCCGCAACAGTAATAAAGTTATTAACCCCTATCCTGCCGCTCCCGGACCCCGCCGCAATGCAATAAAAGTATTAACCCCTATCCCCCCGCTCTCGGACCCCGCCGCAACTAAATAAATGTATTAACCCCTATCCCGCCGCTCCCAGACCCCGCCGCCACTAAATAAATGTATTAACCCCTATACCCCCACTCCCGGACCCCACCGCAACTAAATAAATGTATTAACCCCTATCCCGCCGCTCCCGGACCCTGCCGCCACTAAATAAATGTATTAACTCCTATTCTGCCGCTCCTGGACCCTACAGCAACTAAATAAAAGTATTAACCCCTAAACCTCTGGATTCCCACATCACTACCACTAACTAAACCTATTAACCTCTAAACCGCCAGCCCCCCACATCGCCATAAACTAAATTAAGCTATTAACCCCTAAACCTAACACCCCGCTAACTTTACATTAAAATTACAACATCCCTATCTTAAAATAAATTAAAACTTACCTGTAGAATTAAATTAAACTATATTAAACTATTAATTAACCTACCCTAACTATTATACTAAAATTACATTAAACTACTAATTAATTTAACTATATTACATATTAAAAAACTCTAACCCTACTCGCATTATTTAAATCTACAATAAGAGATTACTAAATTACAAAAAAAACAAACACTAAGTTACAAAAAAAAACCACAGTATCAAAAATAAAAAAGAATTACACCTAATCTAATAGCCCTATCAAAATAAAAAAGCCCCCCCCCCCCCCAAAAATAAAAAAAACCCCTAGCCTACAATAAACTACCAATGGCCCTTAAAAGGGCATTTTGCAGGGCATTGCCCCAAAGAAATCAGCTCTTTCACCTGTAAAGAACAGCCAATAGGATGAGAGCTGCTCAAATCCTATTGGCTGATTGGAACAGCCAATAGGATTTTAGTGGGCTCTAATCCTATTGGCTAATTGGAACCTTTCATCCAATAGGAATACAAGGGACGCCATCTTGGATGACGTCACTTGCATTCAAGATCCAGTTTACGGCGGAGACAGTATTGAAGAGGAGCTCCATGCCGGATGTCTTCAGGATGGACCCACTCCGCGCCGGATGGATGAAGATAGAAGAGGCCGCATGGATGAAGATGGAAGAGGCCGCCCGGATGAAGACTTCTTGCCGCCCAGATGAAGAATTCTTGCCGGCTGGATGGATTCTTCAAGCGGAACTTCAAGAACTGTAAGTGGATCGTCGGGGGTTAGTGTTAGGTTTATTTAAGGGTTTTTTGGGTGGGTTTTATTTTTAGAGTAGGGTCTGGGCAGTAAAAGAGCTAAATGCCCTTTTAAGGGCAATGTCCATACAAATGCCCTTTTCAAGGCAATGGGGAGCTTAGGTTTTTTAAATAGGGTTTTTATTTGAGGGGGGTTGGTTGTGTGGGTGGTAGGTGTTACTGTTGGGGGGTGTTTGTATTTTTCTTTACAGGTAAAGGAGCCGATTTCTTTGGGGCTGTCAGGGTGCCAGGAATCAGACAGAGACGAGAAGTGCAAAAATAATCACACCTTTATTAATAGCAACAAATAATAAAATGTCCACAAGTTAAGTAACAAGCCAGGAGTCAAAACCAGAGCTAGTAGTCAGACAAGCCGAGTCAGGAGAAAAAGCGAATAGTCAAACGAGCCGAGTCAGGAACCAAAGCGAGTAGTCAGACGAGCCGGAATCAGGAACAAGGAGAACAGCAGAGTCAGGAACAAGCCAGGAATCAGGAACCAGGAGGGACGTTAGACAGCCAGGTAATACACAGGAACTGGAACTCTCACAAACAGGTCTGAGACAATGCAAGGGCAAAGCATACTGAACAGAGGCCCTTTAAATAATAAGTGATTACATCACAATTCTGAGACTGCAACCTATCTCACATGGATGATGTACAACAGTCTGGCAATAAAAGGGCATGCAGGAAATGAGCAGCATCACACACTATGCACCAGAGTCAGCAAGAGAAGTGAGTAAAATGGCTGCAAGCAGCACATGACAAACAAAGCAGGGAAAAAACCCTGACAGTACCCTCCCCTCAACGACCCCTCCCCCGCGGGAGGACAAAAGGCTTATTGGGGAAACGAGCATGGAAGGCACGGACGAAGGTAGGAGCATGAACAACAGAGGAGGGAACCCATGAACGCTCCTCTGGACCGTAACCCCTCCAGTGTACCAAATACTGTACGCGGCCCCTGGACATACAAGAGTCAATAATGCTGCTGACCTCATATTCTTTATGGTTGTCAACAAAGATAGGACGGGGATGAAGCAACACAGTGGTAAACTGATTACAAACCAATGGTTTAAAGAGGGAAACATGAAAAACATTGGAGATGCATATTGCAGGAGGAAGGTCAAGAGCGTAGGCCACAGGATTGACCCATCGAAGCATTAGAAAAGGACCAACATAACAGGGAGCCAGTTTATTGGAAGGCACATGAAGGTTCAAGTTGCGGGAGGACAGCCAAATTCTCTCACCAACATGGTAGGAAGGTGCTGGCAGACGCCTATGATCAGCATGGAACTTTTGGCGCTGCATAGAACGATGAAGGCAATCCTGAATCTGCACCCACGTGGAACGGAGTTGCCGGAGATGCTCCTCCAAAGCTGGAATACCCTGAGACATGAATGAATCGGGCAACAAGGATGGTTGAAACCCATAATTCGCCATGAACGGGGATAACTTGGAGGAAGCATTAATAGCACTATTACAAGCAAACTCTGCGCAAGGTAACAGTTCAGACCAATTATTGTGGTGATCTGAAACATAGCAACGGAGGAACTGTTCCAGAGCTTGATTAGACCGTTCCACAGCCCCATTGGATTGAGGGTGATATGCCGAGGAGAAGGAAAGTTGGATCCCCATTTGAGCACAAAAGGAAGGCCAAAATCTGGAGACAAAATGGCTACCCCTGGTCCGACATATCCTTGGGTAACCCATGTAAACGGAAGACTTCCCGGGCAAAAATTGAAGCAAGCTCCTGACATAAGGCAGCTTCTTCAAAAGAATGCAATGTGACATTTTAGAAAAAAACGGTCAACCACCATAAGGATAACAGTATTGCCATTGGAAACAGGGAGCTCAACAATGAAGTCCATGGAAAGATGTGTCCAAGGACGCTCACCATTAGCAATAGGTTGAAGAAGACCCACAGGAAGACATTGAGGAGTCTTATTCTGTGCACAAACTGAGCAGGAGGCAACATACGCAGCAACATTAGAAGGAAGACCTGGCCACCAGAATTGTCGAGTGACAGACCAAATCATTTGGTTCTTGCCTGGGTGACCTGCGGCTTTAGGATAGTGGTAAGTGTGCAAAAACATAATTTATGTAAGAACTTACCTGATAAATTAATTTCTTTCATATTAGCAAGAGTCCATGAGCTAGTGACGTATGGGATATACATTCCTACCAGGAGGGGCAAAGTTTCCCAAACCTCAAAATGCCTATAAATACACCCCTCACCACACCCACAAATCAGTTTAACGAATAGCCAAGAAGTGGGGTGATAAGAAAAAGTGTGAAAGCATCAAAAATAAGGAATTGGAATAATTGTGCTTTATATAAACAAATCATAATCACCACAAAAAAAGGATGGGCCTCATTGACTCTTGCTAATATGAAAGAAATGAATTTATCAGGTAAGTTCTTACATAAATTATGTTTTCTTTCATGTAATTAGCAAGAGTCCATGAGCTAGTGACGTATGGGATAATAAATACCCAAGATGTGGAACTTCCACGCAAGAATCACTAGAGAGGGAGGGATAAAATAAAGACAGCCAATTCCGCTGAAAAATAATCCACACCCCAAAACAAAAGTTTTAATCTTAATAATGAAAAAAACTGAAATGATAAGCAGAAGAATCAAACTGAAACAGCTGCCTGAAGTACTTTTCTACCAAAAACTGCTTCAGAAGAAGAAAACACATCAAAATGGTAGAATTTAGTAAAAGTATGCAAAGAAGACCAAGTTGCTGCTTTGCAAATCTGATCAACCGAAGCTTCATTCCTAAACGCCCAGGAAGTAGAAACTGACCTAGTAGAATGAGCTGTAATCCTTTGAGGCAGAGTTTTACCCGACTCGACATAGGCATGATGAATCAAAGACTTTAACCAAGACGCCAAAGAAATGGCAGAGGCCTTCTGACCTTTCCTTGAACCAGAAAAGATAACAAATAGACTAGAAGTCTTTCGGAAATCTTTAGTAGCTTCAACATAATATTTCAAAGCTCTAACTACATCCAAAGAATGTAACAATCTTTCCTTAGAATTCTTAGGATTAGGACATAATGAAGGAACCACAATTTCTCTACTAATGTTGTTAGAATTCACAACTTTAGGTAAAAATTTAAATGAAGTCCACAACACCGCCTTATCCGGATGAAAAATCAGAAAAGGAGATTCACAAGAAAGAGCAGATAACTCAGAAACTCTTCTAGCAGAAGAGATGGCCAAAAGAAACACAACTTTCCAAGAAAGTAATTTAATATCCAGAGAATGCATAGGTTCAAACGGAGGAGCTTGTAAAGCCCTAAAAACCAAATTCAAACTCCAAGGAGGAGAAATTGACTTAATGACAGGTTTTATACGAACCAAAGCCTGTACAAAACAATGAATATCAGGAAGATTAGCAATCTTTCTGTGAAACAGAACAGAAAGAGCAGAAATTTGTCCTTTCAAGGAACTTGCAGACAAACCTTTATCCAGACCATCCTGAAGAAACTGTAAAATTCTAGGAATTCTAAAAGAATGCCAGGAAAATTTATGAGAAAAAAAACAAGAAATGTAAGTCTTCCAGACTCGATAATAAATCTTCCTAGACACAGATTTACGAGCCTGTAACATAGTATTAATTACTGAGTCAGAGAAACCTCTATGACTGAGAATCAAGCGTTCAATCTCCATACCTTCAAATTTAACGATTTGAGATCCTGATGGAAAAAAGGACCTTGAGATAGAAGGTCTGGTCTTAACGGAAGAGTCCAAGGTTGGCAAGTGAACATCCGAACAAGATCTGCAAACCAAAACCTGTGAGACCATGCTGGAGCCACCAGCAGAACAAACGAACGCTCCTTTAGAATTTTGGAGATCACTCTTGGAAGAAGAACTAGAGGTGGAAAGATATAGGCAGGATGATAATTCCAAGGAAGCGACAACGCGTCCACTGCCTCCGCCTGAGGATCCCTGGATCTGGACAGATACCTGGGAAGTTTCTTGTTTAGATGAGAAGCCATCAGATCTATTTCTGGAAGTCCCCAGATTTGAACAATCTGAAGAAATACTTCTGGATGAAGAGACCATTCACCCGGATGTAACGTCTGGCGACTGAGATAATCCGCTTCCCAATTGTCTACACCTGGGATGTGAACCGCAGAGATTAGACAGGAGCTGGATTCCACCCATACAAGTATCTGAGATACCTCTTTCATAGCTTGAGGACTGTGAGGCCCCCCTTGATGATTGACATATGCCACGGTTGTGACATTGTCCGTCTGAAAACAAATGAACGATTCTCTCTTCTGAAGAGGCCAGAACTGAAGAGCTCTGAAAATCGCACGGAGTTCCAAAATGTTGATTGGTAATCTCGCCTCCTGAGATTCCCAAACCCCCTGCGCTGTCAGAGACCCCCATACAGCTCCCCAACCTGTCAGACTCGCATCTGTTGAGATCACAGTCCAGGTTGGAAGAACAAAAGAAGCCCCTTGAACTAAATGATGGTGATCTGTCCACCACGTCAGAGAGTGTCGTACAATAGGATTTAAAGATATTAATTGTGATATCTTTGTATAATCCCTGCACCACTGGTTCAGCATACAAAGCTGAAGAGGTCGTATGTGAAAACGAGCAAAGGGGATCGCGTCCAATGCAGCAGTCATAAGACCTAGCATTTCCATGCATAAAGCTACCGAAGGGAATGATTGAGACTGAAGGTTTCAACAAGCTGAAACCAATTTCAGACGTCTCTTGTCTATTAGAGACAAGGTCATGGACACTGAATCTATTTGGAAACCTAAAAAGGTTACTCTTGTCTGAGGAATCAATGAACTCTTTGGTAAATTGATCCTCCAACCATGTTCTTGAAGAAACGACACAAGTCGATTCGTATGAGATTCTGCAGAATGTGAAGACTGAGCAAGTACCAAGATATCGTCCAAATAAGGAAATACCACAATACCCTGTTCTCTGATTACAGATAGAAGGGCACCGAGAACCTTTGTAAAAATCCTTGGAGCTGTTGCTAGGCCGAACGGCAGAGCCACAAACTGGTAATGCTTGTCTAGAAAAGAGAATCTCAGAAACTGAAAGTGATCTGGATGAATCGGAATATGCAGATATGCATCTTGTAAATCTATTGTAGACATATAATGCCCTTGCTGAACAAAAGGCAGAATAGTCCTTATAGTTACCATTTTGAATGTTGGTATCCTTACATAACTATTCAATATTTTTAAATCCAGAACTGGTCTGAAGGAATTCTCCTTCTTTGGTACAATGAATAGATTTGAATAAAACCCCAGACCCTGTTCTCGAACTGGAACTGGTACAATTACTCCAGCCAACTCTTCTGGAATGAGGGCCGCACCTTCATGTGGACTTGGGAGCTGGCTTCGGTTTTCTCAAAGGCTTGGATTTATTCCAGACTGGAGACGGTTTCCAAACAGAAACCGTTCCTTTAGGGGAAGGGTCAGGCTTCTGTTCCTTATTCTGACGAAAGGAACGAAAACGATTAGCAGCCCTATATTTACCTTTAGATTTTTTATCCTGAGGTAAAAAAGATCCTTTCCCCCAGTAACAGTTGAAATCATAGAATCCAACTGGGAACCAAACAATTTATTACCTTGGAAAGAAAGAGAAAGCAAAGTTGACTTAGAAGACATATCAGCATTCCAAGTTTTAAGCCATAAAGCTCTTCTAGCTAAAATAACTAAAGACATATACCTGACATCAACTCTAATGATATCAAAGATGGCATCACAAATAAAGTTATTAGCATGTTGAAGAAGTTTAACAATGCTATGAGTATTATGGTCTAGAAATTACTTCAGAAATAGCATCAGGGACAGGAAAAACTTCCGGAATAACTATAGGAGGTTTAAAAACCGAATTTAAACGCTTAGTAGATTTAGTATCAAGAGGATTAGATTCCTCCATCTCTAACGCTATCAAAACTTCTTTAAGTAAAGAACGAATAAACTCCATTTTAAATAAATATGAAGATTTATCAGTGTCAATATCTGAGACAGAATCCTCTGAACCAGAAATATCCTCATCAGAAACAGACAAATCAGAATGATGACGGTCATTTAAAAATTCATCTGAAAAATGAGAAGTTTTAAAAGACCTTTTACGTTTACTGGAAGGAGGAATAACAGACATAGCCTTCCTAATAGATTTAGAAACAAAATCTCTTATAATAACAGGAACATCCTGAGTATTAGATGTTGAGGGAACAGCAACAGGTAATGGAACATTACTAATGGAAATACTATCTGCACTAGCAAGTTTATCATGACATACATCACAAACTACAGCCGGAGGAACAGTTACCACAAGTTTACAAATGCACTTAACTTTGGTAGAACCAGCATCAGGCAGCGTTTTTCCAGAAGTGGCTTCTGATCCAGGGTCAATTTGAGACATCTTGCAATATGTAAAAGAAAAAACAACATATAAAGCAAAACTTATCAAATTCCTTAAATGACAGTTTCAGGACTGGGAAAAAATGCCAATGAACAAGCCTCTAGCAACCAGAAGCAATGAAAAATGAGACTTAAATAATGTGAAAAAAAGGTGGAGACAAGAATGACTCCCACATTTTTTAGCGTCAAAAAAGACGCCCACATTATTGGCGCCTTAAATGTTTTGGCGCCAAGAATGACGCCACATCCGGTGACGCCGACATCTTTGGCGCAAAACGTCAAAAAAATTACGCAGTCACGAACAACTTCCGGCGTCAAGTATGACGCCGGAAATGACAAATAAATTTTTTGCACCAAAAAAGTCCGCACCAAGAATGACGCAATAAAATGAAACATTTTCAGCCCCCGCGAGCCTAACAGCCCACAGGGAAAAAAGTCAATTGAAAACAATTTTAAGGTAAGAAAAAATGAATATTCATATGCATTATCCCAAATAATGAAACTGACTGTCTGAAAATAAGGAATATTGATCATCCTGAATCATGGCAAATAAATGTTTAAAGACATGTATTTAGAACTTTATATATAAAGTGCCCAACCATAGCTTAGAGTGTCACAAAAAATAAGACTTACTTACCCCAGGACACTCATCTACATATAGTAGAAAGCCAAACCAGTACTGAAACGAGAATCAGTAGAGGTAATGGTATATAAGAGTATATCGTCGATCTGAAAAGGGAGGTAAGAGATGAATCTCTACGACCGATAACAGAGAACCTATGAAATAGATCCCGTAGAAGGAGACCATTGAATTCAAATAGGCAATACTCTCTTCACATCCCTCTGACATTCACTGCACTCTGAGAGGAAAACCGGGCCCCAGCCTGCTGCGAAGCGCATATCAACGTAGAATCTAGCACAAACTTACTTCACCACCTCCACGGGAGGCAAAGTTTGTAAAACTGATTTGTGGGTGTGGTGAGGGGTGTATTTATAGGCATTTTGAGGTTTGGGAAACTTTGCCCCTCCTGGTAGGAATGTATATCCCATACGTCACTAGCTCATGGACTCTTGCTAATTACATGAAAGAAAGTTTAGTTTGAAGATTCTCAGGAACAAAACACTTACCACTAGGTTTCTCAGGAGGTGCATTGGTTTGTTGAGCCAGGATCTCCTCCCCCAAGGGAGAAGTCAAATTAGTACGTATGGTAGCCAAAATATGGTCAGGAGGTATAACTGGAGAAGGTACAGACTCCTCCTTGGACAGAGGCAAAAATTGTCGAGAGAGGGCATCAGCCCTAACATTCTTACTACCAGGCAGGTAAAAGACCACATAATTAAACCGAGACAGTAATAGAGCCCATATGGCCTGTCGGGCGACCAACGTTTTGCTTCAGATAGATAAGTTAGATTCTTGTGGTCAGTAAGAATAAGCACTGGTACGCTAGTACCCTCGAGAAGATGCCTCCATTCCTTCAGTGCCAAAATTATGTCACCAATTTCATAATTGCACTCCGCTGGAGACAATTTCTTAGAGAAGAAACCGCACGGATGCAAGGAAACGTCAGGCGTAGGACGTTGAGACAAGAGGGCACCTACTCCAGTCTCAGATGCATCAACCTCAAAAACGAAAGGCAGGACAGGGTTAGGATGAGCAAGAACTGGAGCGGCAGCAAAGGAAGTCTTAAGACAATCAAAGGCCTTAATGGCAGTAGGTGACCAATGGAGTAGATCAATCTCTTTACGGGTCATGTCTGTGATAGGTTTGACCAAGGAAGAAAAGTTTTTAATAAACTTTCTATAGTAATTGGCGAAGCCCAAAAAACGTTGAATAGACTGAAGACCAACTGGGCAAGGCCACTGCAGAACTGCAGACAACTTGTCAGGATCCATGGAGAACAATGCAACAGAGATAACATAACGTAGGAAGGTTAAATGAGTCTGATGGAACTCACATTTCTCGAGTTTACAAAACAAGCCGTTCTCACGTAGTCTCTGAAGAACCTGGGTAACATCAGAACAATGAGCCTCAAGTGTGGGTGAGTGTATGAGGATGTTGTCTAAATACACCACAACACACTGTTGCAACATATCTCGTAGGCAACGTACCGGCATGCACATTGTCAAAAACGTCTAGGAACTCTCGTACTCTTCTGGCAATTGAGATACCGAAGAGGTGCACAAGACTTTAACTGGTTTCCGAAGGCAAGTGGAAATACATTGCGGAGACCACAACAAAATTTCAGACCTGCGCCAGTCGAGACTGGGATTGTGCTTTTGGAGCCAGGGATAGCCCAGAACAACTGGAAAATGCAGAGAATTTATAACCTGGAACTGGAGGGTTTCAAAATGGAGAGCCCCAACAGCCATGGATAATGGAGCGGTTTCATGAGTAACGAATGTGGGCTGAAGGGGCCTGCCATCAATGGCCTCGATAGCAAGTGGAACGGACCAAGGCAAAACAGGAATGGAGTGCTTTGATACAAAAGCACTGTCAATGAAATAGCACGAAGCACCAGAGTCAACAAGAGCCTGGGTGACTATGGAGGAGTCCACCCAGGAAAGGACAACCGTGACCAAAGGTTTCTCCTTTAGCGGTTCCGGGGATGAGGATAAACCAACCAAGGTCTGCACCTGAAAGGACCTTAGGTGTGAGCGTTTTTCTGCCCGTGTAAGAAAAGAATTCAAAAGGTGGCCCTGTAACCCACAATAGAGGCAGAGCCCCTCCCTCCTCCTAAAGGCCCTCTCCGCCGTGGAGAGATGCATGAATCCCAACTGCATCAGCTCAGCAGTACCTGGTGACTCGGGACCAGGAGGCATGGGAGGAGAAGAAGGCATGGGGGGAACGAACACGTGGGAGAAAACGGAACAGGAGGCTTCTGCAATCGCTCCTTGAAACAGGGCCTCTCTCTGAGTCTGATGTCAATTAGGATCAAAAAAGACACCAATGCCTTGAGATCATCTGGTAAATCTCTGGCAGCAACTTTGTCTTTAATCGCATCAGAGAGCCCATGAAAGAAGGCGGCAACAAGGGCTTCATTGTTCGAACCTACCTCTGCGGTAAGCGTACGGAACTCAATGGCATACTGAGCAACAGATCTTGTACCTTGCTGAATGGACATGAGTCATTTAGCAGCAGAGGAAGAGCGAGCCAGAACATCAAATACCCTTCAAAAGGAGGCCACAAATTCAGGGTAATTTGAAATCACAGGTTTATTAGTCTCCCACAAGGGATTAGCCCAGGCAAGAGCTGTGTCAGAGAGTAACGAGATGAGAAATCCCACCTTAGCTCTGTCAGAGGGAAACGCCTGCGGTAACATCTCAAAGTAAATGCCCATCTGGTTCAAAAACCCTCTGCACTGAATAGGATCACCTCCATATTGCTGAGGTAGAGGTGCAGAACTGGACATGCTCCTGGTATGACTAGGTGCAGCAGCGGAAACAGGAGCAGCTATAACTTGCGGGACACTTTGGTCCAAATGTGCAGTGCGAGTCAGCAGGGTTTACAGGCCTAGTGTAAATTCATCCAAGCGGTGATCCTGTTCATCCATCTTGGAAATGATGGTAGGTAAAGGTGGATTATTAGCACCATCAGGATTCATGGCCCTTGCGTAATGTCAGGGTGCCAGGAATCAGAAAAGGGCATGCAGGAAATGAGCAGCATCACACACCAGAGTCAGCAAGAGAGGCAAGTAAAATGACTGCCAGCAGCACATGGCAAACAAAGCAGGGAAAAAACCCTGACAGGGGCAATGCCCCGCAAAAGGTCCTTTTAAGGGCCATTGGTAGTATATTATAGGCTAGGGGTTTTTTTATTTTGGGGGGGCTTTTTTATTTTGATAGGGTTATTACATTAGGTGTAATTCTTTTTTATTTTTGATACTGTGGTTTGTTTAGTAACTTTTTTTTTTGTTGGTAACTTTCTTATTGTATATTTAAATAATTTGAGTAGGGTTAGGGATTTTTAATATGTAATATAGTTAATTTAATTGGTAGTTTATTATGTAATTTTAGTATAATAGTAAGGGTAGGCTAATTAATAGTTTAATATAGTTTAATTTAATTCTACAGGTCAGTTTTAATTTATTATAAGATAGGGATGTTGTAATTTTAATGTACAGGTAGCGGGTTGTTAGCTTTAGGGCAGAAAAACAAGGGAAAAGTCACTTAGATAGAGAGTAACCACGGTGAAGTGTGTCAATCCACTTGAGAGCAGTGTGTTAGTCAGCTAGCTCCCAAAATCACAATGTGTGTAATGTTTGGAAATTCACAGGATTGAATGACCAGGTCCAGTGAGTATTCCCTACCTCAAACTTAGACCGGTGAGGTTCATATACCTCCGCTGGATGCACAAATATAAAAATGCAAACACACTAGATGTCTAGTGAATATAATGAATATATATATGCCAAGAGTCCACAACTCATACCTGTGTGCTGCTGGATCCTGAGCGACAGTCCATTGTGGTAGAATATCAGTCCTCCTTATTATGTATTGGACATGTAATTCAATCGGTATCCAGCTCCTGCGGTAAACCTGAGTGAACTCTGACGGCTGCGGTGGGCAGCTCCTCCTTCCGTTTGTATCCCAGGTGAAGGGCGTGATAATGCGGTCAGGTTGAATTGGTGCAATACCTTGCTGCTGTGCTACACTATGGGCCGGTCAAATGCGAACAAGGAATGAAAAAAGGAGCACAAGCAGCGGTTTCAATGCACATAACATTTATTTACAAATGCCAAACATAGCGCCAAGGCGCTCAAAGTGAAGAAAAGAAAAACAACACGTTTGTCAAACAGAACAAAATCGTGAGAGGGGATAGCACACCCCGGGGTAAATACTGACAAAAATCAATAGGACTAGCTTAAAGAAACAGGTATACGCGTTTCAGCTTACAGCCTTACTCATTAATGAGTAAGGCTGTAAGCTGAAACGCGTATACCTGTTTCTTTAAGCTAGTCCTATTGATTTTTGTCAGTATTTACCCCGGGGTGTGTTATCCCCTCTCACGATTTTGTTCTGTTTGACAAACGTGTTGTTTTTCTTTTCTTCACTTTGAGCGCCTTGGCGCTATGTTTGGCATTTGTAAATAAATGTTATGTGCATTGAAACCGCTGCTTGTGCTCCTTTTTTCATTCCTTGTTAGCTTTAGGGGTTAATAGCTTAATTTAGTTTATGGCGATGTGGGGGGCTGGTGGTTTAAGGGTTAATAGTTTTAGTTAGTGGTAGTGATGTGGGAGGCCAGGGGTTTAGGGGTTAATACTTTTATTTAGTTGCGGTGGGGTCCGGGAACGGCGGAATAGGGGTTAATACATTTATTTAGTGGCGGCGGGGTCCGGGAGTGGCGGGATAGGGGTTAATACAGTTATTTAGTTGCGGTGGGGTCCGGAAGTGGCGGGATAGGGGTTAATACATTTATTTTGCTGCGGTGGGGTCCGGGAGCGGCGGGATAGGGGTTAATCCATTTATTTAGTTGCGGTGGGGTTCGGGAGCGGCGGGATAGGGGTTAATCCATTTATTTAGTTGCGGTGGGGTTTGGGAGCAGCAGGATAGAGGCTAATACATTTATTTAGTTGCGGTGGGGTCCAGGAGTGGTGGAATAGGGGTTAATACATTTTATGTAGGTTGTGGCGATGTCGGGCGGCAGATTAGGGGTGTTTAGACTCGGGGCTTATGTTAGGGTGTTAGGTGTGAACGCTACTGGTTTTCTACCATTGAAATCAATGGGATATCTGGCAGCATCGAACATAAGCTTTCAGTGCTTTCAGACTTCCATTGATTCCTATGGCATCCGCCGCCTCCAGGGTGGCGGATTGAAAACCAGGTACGCTGGGCCAGAATAGCCGCGAGCGTACCGGTTAACTATTTGATAACTTTGAAAAAGTGTCAAATAGTGCCGAATGTGTATTCGGAACATCTGTAATGACGTAAGCATCGATCTGTTTCGGATTGAGACCGGCTGATCATATGTAACGTCACAGATTTCAACTTTTGCCGGTCTGTAGGCTTTGATAACTAGGTTGAATCAAGCTCGCCACAATTACATTGCGTAATTCCAGTGTATTTGCAGTTGACGGCTTGATAAATATCCCCCATTGTTTTACCCAATAAAAGCCAATACTTTTAACTGAACAGTTACAAATCCACTGAAAGGTTGTGAGCATCCCCAAACAGTATGTTTTCAGATAACCATGGAAGCTCTGTAATCTTGTGGCAGAAAAATCCATAAAATAAGGGCAGTTTTATAAACGTCCTGTAGACAGGAATGAAATAAATAAAAATAAACAAAGCATTAAGTGCAAGAGGAACAGGCATAAGCTTAGTCAGATGGTCAGAAGTCAGGGCAGACACTGAAGGTTCATAAATGGTTAAACATTGCAAAGTCCAAGTAGCTGGGTGTTCTGTCCTGACACTAAGGGGTCGATTTATCAACCTCTTTGGCAGGCTTTCGCCTGCCTACGACTCACAAGAACCTGCACGCTGTATTTAACAAGCAGCGGTCATCAGACTGCTGCTTCCCTACCCTTTCGCCACCTCTTAGTCCGACAAGGGAGATTGACAGCTCCTGCCCGCACGTGATTGGCTGTGCGCGGGCAGGGGGAGGAATTGCACGCAAGCGCAAAATAGCACTCTTGTGCAATGCTGAATTCCACCAGGGGAATTCAGCCCACCAGGGGCGAGCTGCGACGGACAGGGGCACGTATGTGCGCCTGTGTCCTCCTCAGCTTGATTCTCAGTTGTATTAAAAAAATAGAATTCAACACAAAGCTTCCAGTTTCTCAGCACTAATAACCCCACTTCTGGTACCAAATATTCTGTCCTGATAACAGGTGCATTCTGACCAGTACTGACAAAACAGAGGATGGCACAAGAATGCAGTTTAACAATAACTGTTTTTAATGCAAATTTATTGCAATCATAAAAATCAGTAATCAGCTTATAAGCAAGGTAATGATTAAACTATAATCATTTATCTTCAGATTTCGAAATAGTATGAAACACCACTGTATTTTAGGGCCAATTGGGGGACATTTAAAACATTAACCAGATATCTGATTTCTGGTTAATTTTATGAGCGCTAATTGCTACTGCAAGCTCACGGTAGCATTAACCAGTCACTTGTAACGGCTGGTTATTTACTGCGCACCCGTAAAAGTGCGGATTTGCCTGTTTGCAGGGGCACGATAAATTAGCGCTCCATTTTAGGGATGGCCACATGTGTTTATATTTGAATTCGAATGTTAGAATGAATATTAGTGTAGAAATTCAATTTACATTGAATATTCTATAATCGAATGCTATTAACAGTTTTCAAATGTCACTTTTGATTTTTGAATGTTCATAATTAGATCCACATTCGAAATTTCAAATGTAACATTCGATTTAACAAATACTATTTAGAAATTCAATGGTCCATGCGGTGGGGAATTTAGTAAATTGATACATAATAGATACAAATATATCAATTTGAATGTTTATATTTCGAATATTGCATAATTTGAATCTTACATTTAAAGAAAGCATTAGAAATACTATTACGGGGCGGAGTTAGCCTTGGAAGAGAGCAGACGTGTCTTTCTGAAGCTCCCACTCGCATCCAAAATATATCTATTTTCTCTGTGAATCCGGCTAAAGTAATACTTATTACTCCTATAACATTCCATCTACAAAAGTTGGTGGTCACAGGGATAACGAAATTAGCCGATTTAGCCAAGTGGAAGCTGCTACGCAACACTCCTACATGAAGCGGCCCTGACCTCTGAAAGCACTGTGGTGTTCACACTGACTCGCTACTCATTACTAGCGGAGTGGAACCTTCATAAGCTACAGATTACAATTAAAGGTCTCTAACGGATGCATCATAAAGTGCTCAACGATACTATCTTGCAATTCACTGACCTAGAGATCAGGACTGCAGAATCCCCCTCCTCCATCTTACCCTCATAATAGGGTCCTAATATCATACTCAGTGAGCAACATAGGTCAGACTTCATACTACACTCTGAAAGCCTATTACAAGACTCGTTACTTCAAGCTACTGCGCTATGGAATCCCTAAATAGATGGGAAAACTCAGTTTTACAAAGCATAGATTATCACTTTAGGGCCTACTTAAAGTTTTGGAGCACACTAAGCAACTGCCACAAGCTATACAACATGCGCCGAAACAAAAAGATTGCCAAGACCTGCCCACCCATGCAAGTGCTTGCTCCGTAATGTGATCAGAGACAGTCCATATTCCAATATTTAACCATTGTGACATATAATATTTTAGAACCGGAGGCATCAATATAATTGTGTTCACAAGGGTCTATTGTTGATAGGACAGAGCTGACTTATAGTATTTTAACTTTCTGTGTGTTTTGTTTTGTTCATATATTTTAATCAACTATATTAAAAGTTATATTTCTTTCATGTAATTAGCAAGAGTCCATGAGCTAGTGACGTATGGGATATACATTCCTACCAGGAGGGGCAAAGTTTCCCAAACCTCAAAATGCCTATAAATACACCCCTCACCACACCCACAATTCAGTTTTACAAACTTTGCCTCCGATGGAGGTGGTGAAGTAAGTTTGTGCTAGATTCTACGTTGATATGCGCTCCGCAGCAAGTTGGAGCCCGGTTTTCCTCTCAGCGTGCAGTGAATGTCAGAGGGATGTGAGGAGAGTATAGCCTATTTGAATGCAGTGATCTCCTTCTACGGGGTCTATTTCATAGGTTCTCTGTTATCGGTCGTAGAGATTCATCTCTTACCTCCCTTTTCAGATCGACGATATACTCTTATATATACCATTACCTCTGCTGATTCTCGTTTCAGTACTGGTTTGGCTTTCTACAAACATGTAGATGAGTGTCCTGGGGTAAGTAAATCTTATTTTCTGTGACACTCTAAGCTATGGTTGGGCACTTTGTTTATAAAGTTCTAAATATATGTATTCAAACATTTATTTGCCTTGACTCAGAATGTTCAACTTTCCTTATTTTCAGACAGTCAGTTTCATATTTGGGATAATGCATTTGATTTAATCATTTTTTCTTACCTTCAAAAATTTGACTCTTCCCTGTGGGCTGTTAGGCTCGCGGGGGCTGAAAATGCTTCATTTTATTGCGTCATTCTTGGCGCAGACTTTTTTGGCGCAAAAAATTTGTTTCCGTTTCCGGCGTCATACGTGTCGCCGGAAGTTGCGTCATTTTTTGACGTTATTTTGCGCCAAAAATGTCGGCGTTCCGGATGTGGCGTCATTTTGGCGCCAAAAAGCATTTAGGCGCCAAATAATGTGGGCGTCTTATTGGCGTGAAAAATATGGGCGTCGCTTTTGTCTCCACATTATTTCAGTCTCATTTTTCATTGCTTCTGGTTGCTAGAAGCTTGTTCTTTGGCATTTTTTCCCATTCCTGAAACTGTCATTTAAGGAATTTGATCAATTTTGCTTTATATATATGTTGTTTTTTCTCTTACATATTGCAAGATGTCTCACGTTGCATCTGAGTCAGAAGATACTACAGGAAAATCGCTGTCTAGTGCTGGATCTACCAAAGCTAAGTGTATCTGCTGTAAACTTTTGGTAGCTATTCCTCCAGCTGTTGTTTGTATTGATTGTCATGACAAACTTGTTAAAGCAGATAATATTTCCTTTAGTAAAGTACCATTGCCTGTTGCAGTTCCTTCAACATCTAAGGTGCAGAATGTTCCTGATAATATAAGAGATTTTGTTTCTGAATCCATAAAGAAGGCTATGTCTGTTATTTCTCCTTCTAGTAAACGTAAAAAATCTTTTAAAACTTCTCTCCCTACAGATGAATTTTTAAATGAACATCATCATTCTGATTCTGATGACTCTTCTGGTTCAGAGGATTCTGTCTCAGAGGTTGATGCTGATAAATCTTCATATTTATTTAAAATGGAATTTATTCGTTCTTTACTTAAAGAAGTACTAATTGCTTTAGAAATAGAGGATTCTGGTCCTCTTGATACTAATTCTAAACGTTTGGATAAGGTATTTAAAGCTCCTGTGGTTATTCCAGAAGTTTTTTCCTGTTCCTAATGCTATTTCTGCAGTAATTTCCAAAGAATGGGATAAATTGGGTAATTCATTTACTCCTTCTAAACGTTTTAAGCGATTATATCCTGTGCCGTCTGACAGATTAGAATTTTGGGACAAAATCCCTAAAGTTGATGGGGCTATTTCTACCCTTGCTAAACGTACTACTATTCCTACGTCAGATGGTACTTCGTTTAAGGATCCTTTAGATAGGAAAATTGAATCCTTTATAAGAAAAGCTTATCTGTGTTCAGGTAATCTTCTTAGACCTGCTATATCTTTGGCTGATGTTGCTGCAGCTTCAACTTTCTGGTTTGAAACTTTAGCGCAACAAGTAACACATCATGATTCTCATGATATTATTATTCTTCTACAGCATGCTAATAATTTTATCTGTGATGCCATTTTTGATATTATCAGAGTTGATGTCAGGTTTATGTCTCTAGCTATTTTAGCTAGAAGAGCTTTATGGCTTAAAACTTGGAATGCTGATATGGCTTCTAAATCAACTTTACTTTCCATTTCTTTCCAGGGTAACAAATTATTTGGTTCTCAGTTGGATTCCATTATTTCAACTGTTACTGGTGGGAAAGGAACTTTTTTACCACAGGATAAAAAATCTAAAGGTAAAAGCAGGGCTAATAATCGTTTTCGTTCCTTTCGTTTCAACAAAGAACAAAAGCCTGATCCTTCATCCTCAGGAGCGGTTTCAGTTTGGAAACCATCTCCAGTCTGGAATAAATCCAAGCCAGCTAGAAAGGCAAAGCCTGCTTCTAAGTCCACATGAAGGTGCGGCCCTCATTCCAGCTCAGCTGGTAGGGGGCAGGTTACGTTTTTTCAAGGAAATTTGGATCAATTCTGTTCACAATCTTTGGATTCAGAGCATTGTTTCAGAAGGGTACAGAATTGGTTTCAAGATGAGACCTCCTGCAAAGAGATTTTTTCTTTCCCGTGTCCCAGTAAATCCAGTAAAAGCTCAAGCATTTCTGAAATGTGTTTCAGATCTAGAGTTGACTGGAGTAATTATGCCAGTTCCAGTTCCGGAACAGGGGATGGGGTTTTATTCAAATCTCTTCATTGTACCAAAGAAGGAGAATTCCTTCAGACCAGTTCTGGATCTAAAAATATTGAATCGTTATGTAAGAATACCAACGTTCAAGATGGTAACTGTAAGGACTATCTTGCCTTTTGTTCAGCAAGGGAATTATATGTCCACAATAGATTTACAGGATGCATATCTGCATATTCAGATTCATCCAGATCATTATCAGTTCCTGAGATTCTCTTTTCTGGACAAGCATTACCAGTTTGTGGCTCTGCCGTTTGGCCTAGCTACAGCTCCAAGAATTTTTACAAAGGTTCTCGGTGCCCTTCTGTCTGTAATCAGAGAACAGGGTATTGTGGTATTTCCTTATTTGGACGATATCTTGGTACTTGCTCAGTCTTTACATTTAGCAGAATCTCATACGAATCGACTTGTGTTGTTTCTTCAAGATCATGGTTGGAGGATCAATTTACCAAAAAGTTCTTTGATTCCTCAGACAAGGGTAACCTTTCTGGGTTTCCAGATGGATTCAGTGTCCATGACTCTGTCTTTAACAGACAAGAGACGTCTAAAATTGATTGCAGCTTGTCGAAACCTTCAGTCACAATCATTCCCTTCGGTAGCCTTATGCATGGAAATTCTAGGTCTTATGACTGCTGCATCGGACGCGATCCCCTTTGCTCATTTTCACATGCGACCTCTTCAGCTCTGTATGCTGAATCAATGGTGCAAGGATTACACGAAGATATCTCAATTAATATCTTTAAAACCGATTGTTCGACACTCTCTAACATGGTGGACAGATCACCATCGTTTAATTCAGGGGGCTTCTTTTGTGCTTCCGACCTGGACTGTAATTTCAACAGATGCAAGTCTCACAGGTTGGGGAGCTGTGTGGGGATCTCTGACGGCACAAGGAGTTTGGGAATCTCAGGAGGTGAGATTACCGATCAATATTTTGGAACTCCGTGCAATTTTCAGAGCTCTTCAGTTTTGGCCTCTTCTGAAGAGAGAATCGTTCATTTGTTTTCAGACAGACAATGTCACAACTGTGGCATACATCAATCATCAAGGAGGGACTCACAGTCCTCTGGCTATGAAAGAAGTATCTCAAATTTTGGTTTGGGCGGAATCCAGCTCCTGTCTAATCTCTGCGGTTCATATCCCAGGTATAGACAATTGGGAAGCGGATTATCTCAGTCGCCAAACGTTGCATCCGGGCGAATGGTCTCTTCACCCAGAGGTATTTCTTCAGATTGTTCAAATGTGGGAACTTCCAGAAATAGATCTGATGGCGTCCCATCTAAACAAGAAACTTCCCAGGTATCTGTCCAGATCCCGGGATCCTCAGGCGGAGGCAGTGGATGCATTATCACTTCCTTGGAAGTATCATCCTGCCTATATCTTTCCGTCTCTAGTTCTTCTTCCAAGAGTAATCTCCAAGATTCTGAAGGAATGCTCGTTTGTTCTGCTGGTAGCTCCGGCATGGCCTCACAGGTTTTGGTATGCGGATCTTGTCCGGATGGCCTCTTGCCAACCGTGGACTCTTCCGTTAAGACCAGACCTTCTGTCACAAGGTCCTTTTTTCCATCAGGATCTGAAATCCTTAAATTTAAAGGTATGGAGTTTGAACGCTTGATTCTTGGTCAAAGAGGTTTCTCTGACTCTGTGATTAATACTATGTTACAGGCTCGTAAATCTGTATCTCGAGAGATATATTATAGAGTCTGGAAGACTTATATTTCTTGGTGTCTTTCTCATCATTTTTCTTGGCATTCTTTTAGAATACCGAGAATTTTACAGTTTCTTCAGGATGGTTTAGATAAGGGTTTGTCCGCAAGTTCTTTGAAAGGACAAATCTCTGCTCTTTCTGTTCTTTTTCACAGAAAGATTGCTATTCTTCCTGATATTCATTGTTTTGTACAAGCTTTGGTTCGTATAAAACCTGTTATTAAGTCAATTTCTCCTCCTTGGAGTTTGAATTTGGTTCTGGGAGCTCTTCAAGCTCCTCCGTTTGAACCTATGCATTCATTGGACATTAAATTACTTTCTTGGAAAGTTTTGTTCCTTTTGGCCATCTCTTCTGCCAGAAGAGTTTCTGAATTATCTGCTCTTTCTTGTGAGTCTCCTTTTCTGATTTTTCATCAGGATAAGGCGGTGTTGCGAACTTCTTTTGAATTTTTACCTAAAGTTGTGAATTCCAACAACATTAGTAGAGAAATTGTGGTTCCTTCATTATGTCCTAATCCTAAGAATTCTAAGGAGAAATCGTTGCATTCTTTGAATGTTGTTAGAGCTTTGAAATATTATGTTAAAGCTACGAAATCTTTCCGTAAGACTTCTAGTTTATTTGTTATCTTTTCCGGTTCTAGAAAAGGCCAGAAAGCTTCTGCCATTTCTTTGGCATCTTGGTTGAAATCTTTAATTCATCTTGCCTATGTTGAGTCGGGTAAAACTCCGCCTCAAAGAATTACAGCTCATTCTACTAGGTCAGTTTCTACTTCCTGGGCGTTTAGGAATGAAGCTTCGGTTGACCAGATTTGCAAAGCAGCAACTTGGTCCTCTTTGCATACTTTTACTAAATTCTACCATTTTGATGTATTTTCTTCTTCTGAAGCAGTTTTTGGTAGAAAAGTACTTCAGGCAGCGGTTTCAGTTTGAATCTTCTGCTTATGTTTTTCGTTAAACTTTATTTTTGGGTGTGGATTATTTTCAGCAGGAATTGGCTGTCTTTATTTTATCCCTCCCTCTCTAGTGACTCTTGTGTGGAAAGATCCACATCTTGGGTAGTCATTATCCCATACGTCACTAGCTCATGGACTCTTGCTAATTACATGAAAGAAAACATAATTTATGTAAGAACTTACCTGATAAATTCATTTCTTTCATATTAGCAAGAGTCCATGAGGCCCGCCCTTTTTTTGTGGTGGTTATGATTTTTGTATAAAGCACAATTATTCCAATTCCTTATTTTATATGCTTTCGCACTTTTTTATCACCCCACTTCTTGGCTATTCGTTAAACTGAATTGTGGGTGTGGTGAGGGGTGTATTTATAGGCATTTTGAGGTTTGGGAAACTTTGCCCCTCCTGGTAGGAATGTATATCCCATACGTCACTAGCTCATGGAATCTTGCTAATATGAAAGAAATGAATTTATCAGGTAAGTTCTTACATAAATTATGTTTTTATCACAAATTCCCATATCAGTACCACCCTAGAGTCTGGGCATAGAGTGCTTGAAGTGCATACTTTTCTGTGGTTAGTTTCTTTACTTCCACAATTCTCTAGTATATATTACAATTTATGCACTAGCACCAACCCACATATATTAAAATTTGCATTCCAGAAGTGTGAATAACCGTTATTCTCATGCATTATTTTGCTAATAGTGGGGATTGCCTAAATAGTGCCATTGTTAAAATTGTCTCCTTGGTTTCTGATCTAATGTATATCTATCAAAATCAATAAAATTTGGTCTAGATTTCAGTTGAGGGGGGCTAACCCAGGGATCACCCCTCCCCCGCACACAAAATAAGATCTTTAATACCACCGCTTGCGTGATAGATCTAACAAAAAACAGTTGATCTAACCTGATCTAACGTATATCTATCAAAATCAATCAAATTTGGTCCAGATTTCAGTTGAGGGGGGGCTAACCCGGGGATCACCCCTCCCCTGCACACAAACTAGGATTGTGAATACCGCCGCTTGCGTGATAGATCCAACAAAAAAAAATAGTTGCTCTAACCTGATCTAATGTATATCTATCAAAATCAATAACATTTGGTCCAGATTTCAGTTGAGGGGGGCTAGCCCCCCTCATTAAAAATGCAATATCTCCGTAATTAGATTAGATCTAACAAAACTTTTGGCTGATCAAACCTGATCTAACGTGGAGCTATCATAATCAATAACATTTTGTCAACATTTTTGTTGAAAGGGGGCTGGCTACAGGTTAGCCCCCCCTGAAAAAGATTGTTAATATTTCATATTTTAGAGTAGATCTAACAAAAAAAAAACTGTTGATCTAACCTGATCTAACAAAAATCTAACAAATGGAATGATCATTTCTTAAAATTTTGAATATGGGGGGGCTATCCCGGATGAGGTTAATAAGTAAATGTGAGGTAAAGCATGTATTAATAAGTAAATGTGAGGTAAAGCACGTATTAATAAGTAAACGTGAGGTAAAACAGGTATTTATAAGTAAATGTGATGTAAAGCACGTATTAATAAGTAAACGTGAGGTAAAGCGTGTATTAATAAGTAAATGTGAGGTAAAGCAGGTATTAATAAGTAAATGTGAGGTAAAGTGTGTATTAATAAGTAAATGTGAGGTAAAGCAGGTATTAATAAGTAAATTTGAGGTAAAGCAGGTATTAATAAGTAAACGTGAGGTAAAGCGTGTATTAATAAGTAAATGTGATGTATTAATCAGTAAATGTGATGTATTAATAAGTAACCGTGAGGTAAAACATGAATTAATAAGTAAATGTGAGGTACAGCATGTATTAATAAGTAAATGTGAGGTAAAGCACGTATTAATAAGTAAACGTGAGGTAAAACAGGTATTTATAAGTAAATGTGATGTATTAATAAGCAAATGTGAGGTAAAGCACGTATTAATAAGTAAACGTGAGGTAAAGCGTGTATTTATAAGTAAATGTGAGGTAAAGCAGGTATTAATAAGTAAATGTGAGGTAAAGTGTGTATTAATAAGTAAATGTGAGGTAAAGCAGGTATTAATAAGTAAATGTGAGGTAAAGCAGGTATTAATAAGTAAATGTGATGTATTAATAAGTAAGCGTGAGGTAAAGCAGGTATTAATAAGTAAACGTGATGTATGAATAAGTAAATGTGATGTATTAATAAGTAAATGTGAGGTAAAGCAGGTATTAATAAGTAAACGTGAGGTAAAGCGTGTATTAATAAGTAAATGTGATGTATTAATCAGTAAATGTGATGTATTAATAAGTAACCGTGAGGTAAAGCATGAATTAATAAGTAAATGTGAGGTAAAGCATGTATTAATAAGTAAATGTGAGGTACAGCATGTATTAATAAGTAAATGTGAGGTACAGCATGTATTAATAAGTAAATGTGAGGTAAAGCGTGTATTAATAAGTAAATGTGAGGTAAAGCATGTATTAATAAGTAAATGTGAGGTAAAGCATGTATTAATAAGTAAATGTGAGGTAAAGCATGTATTAATAAGTAAATGTGAGGTAAAGCGTGTATTAATAAGTAAATGTGAGGTAAAGCATGTATTAATAAGTAAATGTGAGGTAAAGCGTGTATTAATAAGTAAATGTGAGGTAAAGTATGTATTAATAAGTAAATGTGAGGTAAAGCGTGTATTAATAAGTAAATGTGAGGTAAAGTATGTATTAATAAGTAAATGTGAGGTAAAGCGTATATTAATAAGTAAATGTGAGGTAAAGCATGTATTAATAAGTAAATGTGAGGTAAAGTATGTATTAATAAGTAAATGTGAGGTAAAGCGTGTATTAATAAGTAAATGTGAGGTAAAGCATGTATTAATAAGTAAATGTGAGGAAAAGCAGGTATTAATAAGTAAATGTGAGGTAAAGCATGTATTAATAAGTAAATGTGAGGTAAAGCGTGTATTAATAAGTAAATGTGAGGAAAAGCACGTATTAATAAGTAAATGTGAGATAGAGCAGGAATTAATGCGTAAATGTGAGGTAAAGCATGTATTAATAAGTAAATGTGAGGTAAAGCGTGTATTAATAAGTAAATGTGAGGTAAAGCGTGTATTAATAAGTAAATGTGAGGTAAAGTATGTATTAAAAAGTAAATGTGAGGTAAAGCATGTATTAATAAGTAAATGTGAGGTAAAGCGTGTATTAATAAGTAAATGTGAGGTAAAGCATGTATTAAAAAGTACATGTGAGGTAAAGCATGTATTAATAAGTAAATGTGAGGTAAAGCAGGTATTAATAAGTAAATGTGATGTATTAATAAGTAAATGTGATGTATTAATAAGTAAATGTGAGGTAAAGCAGGTATTAATAAGTAAATGTGATGTATTAATAAGTAAATGTGAGGTAAAACAGGTATTAATAAATAAATGTGATGTACTAATAAGTAAAATTGAGGTAAAGCAGGTATTAATAAGTAAATGTGATATATTAATAAGTAAATGTGAGGTAAAGCAGGTATTAATAAGTAAATGTGATGTATTAATAAGTAAATGAGAGGTAAAGCAGGTATTAATAAGTAAATGTGATGTATTAATTAGTAAATGTGAGGTAAAGCAGGTATTAATAAGTAAATGTGATGTACTAATAAGTAAAATTGAGGTAAAACAGGTATTAATAAATAAATGTGATGTACTAATAAGTAAAATTGAGGTAAAACGGGTATTAATAAGTAAATGTGATGTATTAATAAATAAATGTGATGTATTAATAAGTAAAATTGAGGTAAAGCGTGTATTAATAAGTAAATGTGAGGTAAAGCTTGTATTAATAAGTAAATGTGATGTATTAATAAGTAAATGTGAGGTAATGCAGGTATTAATGAGTAATATCTAATCTGCTGTAAACTGAGCACTACAATTTGTTTGTATTTGTATATATTTATCCTATGTGTTGTATATACAATGTATGTATTCCTACCCCTTGGACTGATTTCAGAATAAACCTTGCACAGAAGAGAATTTCACAATAATAAATCACACATTTGGACTAGTAGGCTGGAACTGACAGGTCCTTTATTTATTACTGTCATAGTAACAAAGAAAATGTAATTTACAAAGGCTTGGATTTATATACAAAAGTTACAGATTCATGTGCAAGTGTGACATCTAAAGCCTGAGACAAAATTGATATGTCACATAAAAACATTACCAGAACCCAGGTCCCTGTGGGAGTGACAAAGGTGTGATAGCCTCTGGGGATTGTGGTTCTCTATATTTCTATTCACCACAAGAATATTAAAGGAAAAATCTAGTCAAAATCAAATGTTCATGATTCAGATAGAGCAGCAATTTTAAGCAACTTTCTAATTTACTCCTATTATCAATTTTTATTTGTTCTCTTGGTATATTTATTTGAATGTAAACTTAGGAGTCGACCCATTTTTGGTTTAGCACCTGGGTAGTGGTTACTGATTGGTGGCTACATTTAGACACACATTAGAAAGTGCTAACCAGGTTCTGAACCAAAAATGGGCTAGCTCCTATGCTTACATTCTTGTCTTTTTACATAAAGATACCAAGAGAACGAAAAGAAAATTGATAATAAGAGTAAATTAGAAAGTTGCTTAAAATTGCTGCTCTGCCTGAATCATGAAAGTTTAATTTTGATTAGACTATTCCTTTAAAGAGACATGAAAGTCAATGTTAAACTTCCATGATTCCGACAGATAGTACAATTAAAAAAAAAATACTGGTAGACTCAGGAGCGTGCATGTGTCTTGAGTACTATATGGCAGCTGTGATATACTAAGCTAAGAAACCAGTTGATAAGTATTTTACCACATTTTTTACATCACTTACATGTGCAGTAAAAAGCCTAGTGTGTTCAAACATAGATGTCAATTTATCAAAGTGCGAGCGGACACGATACAATGTAGCGTATCATGTTGGCTGCACATCGATAAATGTTGACAGCATACGCTGTCGGCATTTATCATTACACAAGCAGTTCTTGTGAACTACTTGTGCAATGCCGCCCCCTGCATATTCACGGCCAATCAGCCGTTAGCAGGGGGTGTCAATCAACCCGATTGTATAGGATTGGGCGGATTGAAGACAGCAGCCTCAGAGGCAGATGACAAGTTATGGAGCAGCGGTCATAACTACTATTTCCAGGGAGCCTGAACGCATGCATGGAAACAGGGGGAAACAAGCTCCATTCGGAGCTTGATAATTCGGCCCCCAAGGCTTAGATTACATTACATGAAGAGAACAAAAATATTAGCGCAATCAATAGCACTTCTATTTTTGTGCTCATATTAAAAGGACATTGTCCATTAGATATTTATTTGCATAAATGTTTTGTAGATGATCCATTTAATGTATACAGCCCATCTGGGAGTCTTTTTGTAACAATGTATAGCTTTGCTTATTTTTTAATAACATTGTGCTGATTTTCAGACTCCTAACCAAGCCCAAAAGTATCAGATGTAAACTGAAGTCTGCAGATTCCTGCTTCCTCCTGTTTGTATAATCTGTCTTAGTATAAAGAATATTCCAGCCTCCAATTTCTTTAGAAGACCTTTATTTCATATAGGGTCCTGAGTAGAAATTACAACGTTTCAAGCCTAAACAGGCTCTTAATCATGTATGATTAATAACAGGCTCTTAATCATTTTATACTGGATTTTTAGATCAGTATCTGTACATATTCATCTTTAACGCCTTAATTACAATTGACGGACCAGGTACGTCCTGCAAAAACTAGCAGTTAGTGACAATGGACGTACCTGGTACGTCAGTTGTTTAAGAGAGTGCTGGAAGCGATCGCAATCGCTTCCAGCAGCTCTCAGGGTATTGCAGTGATGCCTCGATATGGAGGCATCCTGCAATACCTTTTAACAAGCCTCCGATGCAGAGAGAGCCACTCTGTGGCCCTCTCTGCACCGGTAACAATGGTGCTGTGTTCCGGGGGGAAGGGAAGCAAGGAGGCGGCAGCGTGCGGGCGCGCATGTGCACGTGGGGGCGCGCGCACATATTAGCCACTGACACCAATGGAAAAAAATAAAAAGTTCAAAACATTAAAAAAAAAAATATATATATATATATAAAAGGATTGGGGGGGGTTGGGGGTATTGAGGGGGGGGGCTGCTACACTACAGAAAAGTTTATAAATATTTTTGGGGGCAAAAGTTTATAAATATTTTTGGGGGCAAATTGGGTACTGGCAGACAGCTGCCAGTACCCAAGATGGCAGCAATTAAGTAGCAGGGAGGGTTATAGAGCTGTTTGGTGGGGGATCAGGGAGGTTGGGGGCTAAGGCAGGGCTCCATTACAGCAGAATACATTTTTTAAAAAAATAAAATAAAAAAAACTCCTTTTATTTAGTACTGGCAGACTTTCTGCCAGTACTTAAGATGGCGGGGACAATTGTGGGGTGGGGGAGGGAAGAGAGCTGTTTGGGAGGGATCAGGGGGTGGGATGTGTCAGGTGGGAGGCTGATCTCTACACTAAAGCTAAAATTAACCCTGCCAGCGCCCTACAAGCTACCTAATTAACTCCTTCACTGCTGGGCATAATTCACGTGTTGTGCGCAGCAGCATTTAGCGGCCTTCTAATTAACAAAAAGCAATGCCAAAGCCATATATGTCTGCTATTTCTGAACAAAGGGGATCCCAGAGAAGCTTTTACAACCATTTGTGCCATAATTGCACAAACTGTTTGTAAATAATTTCAGTGAGAAACCTAAAATTGTGAAAAATTTAAAGGTTTTTTTTATTTGCTCGCATTTGGCGGTGAAATGGTGGCATGAAATATACCAAAATTGGCCTAGATCAATACTTGGAGTTGTCTACTACACTAAACTAAAGCTAAAATTAACCCTACAAGCTCCCTACATGCTCCCTAATTAACCCCTTCACTGCTGGGCATAAAACACGTGTGGTGCGCAGCGGCATTTAGCGGCCTTCTAATTACCAAAAAGCAACCCCAAAGCCATATAAGTCTGCTATTTCTGAACAAAGGCGATCCCAGAGAAGCATTTACAACCATTTGTGCCATAATTGCAGAAGCTGTTTGTAAATAATTTCAGTGGGAAACCTAAAGTTTGTGACAAAATGTGTGAAAAAGTGAACATTTTTTTTAATTTGATCGCATTTGGCGGTGAAACGGTGGCATGAAATATACCAAAATGGGCCTAGATCAATACTTTGGGATGTCTTCTAAAAATAAATATATACATGTCAATGGATATTCAGGTATTCCTGACAGATATCAGTGTTCTAATGTAACTAGCGCTAATTTTGAAAAAAAAGTGGTTTAGAAATAGCAAAGTGCTACTTGTATTTATGGCCCTATAACTTACAAAAAAAGCAAAGAACATGTAAACATTGGGTATTTCTAAACTCAGGACAAAATTTAGAAACTATTTAGCATGGGTGTTTTTTAGTGGTTGTAGATGTGTAACAGATTTTGGGGGTCAAAGTTAGAAAAAGTGTGTTTTTTCCATTTTTTCCTCATATTTTATAAAAAGTTTTATAGTAAATTATAAGATATAATGAAAATAATGGTATATTTAGAAAGTCCATTTAATGGCGAGAAAAACAGTATATAATATGTGTGGGTACAGTAAATGAGTAAGAGGAAAATTACAGCTGAACACAAACACCACAGAAATGTAAAAATAGCCATTGTCATTAAGGGTAAGAAAATTGAAAAATGTTCCGGTCATTAAGGGGTTATAGTAGTGTCTATTACATGCAGTTATATGAAAACTGGTGTATACTGTCCCTTTAAGTCCAAAGTTATTTTTTATTTATTGCATGATAATCTAGACAGGGCATGCTAACATCACCATGTTGGATAGCGCAGGGGCATTAAATCGCACACATAATAGACTTCTATGGAGGTGCACAGTAAAATTAATGCTGGACATTGTAAGCCACAGGTGCTCTAAGCCAATGATGTGCAAGTGGTGTAGTTCTTCATGTCGTGCTCTGCTAAATTTTAATAATTATGGTTTACTTCAGGTCTTAAAAAGTGCTCAGAAAATAGCTGTGAAGTAAGAACAGCGCAGGAGAACCGAGATTCAAGGTAGTAATTTTATTGATACAAATACAAGACACACAACGATTCCTACTTACAAACGGTAGGTTTTAAAAGAGCCTTTCGCAATCTATGATGTGAACAATTCTTTAGTCCAGAAGCAAGGAAGACCACAGCCGGCAGGTATGTCTCACTTTTCGTCAAGGAGCTGCACACAGCTTAGGTCGCGGTGGGAAGCTTTTTTTCAATAACTTCTTTAAACCATATGGATAGCTCGACGCGTTTCCCCCGGTGTACGCCCGGGCTTTATCAAGAGCAGAATGTTAAGTTGAATAGATTGTTAGCTTTTAAAGTCGGTGCTTCCACCCGATTGGCTGATGGTATACACCAATCAGGATGCGGTATACGAGCACACCCTTTTGTTTAAAGCAATAGATCAGCGGAAATTTGTTAAAAACAAATTTTGTTACAAATGTTAAAAACGATATACAGATAAATAATTTAAAAACATAAGAAATCTGTCATAAATGTACTGGAAATTTATATAGATCCTGTAACGATAAGAAATACATATAAGTAAATTCATCTTATTATGCGAAGATCATAATTATAACCTACATAAATTGTTTCTCAAATATAGATTCGACAAATAAAAGATATTTGGATATTTGTATATTAAAATACATGAAGATACTACCATTCTTCATATAAAAGCCTGTACGTCTAAATCAATATTGAGACCTGAAGGATTCAAACTCTTTAGCTTATAAATCCATTCGGTTTCTCGTTGTCTTAAAGTTCTCAGTCTATTAGGATAACTTGGTGGTATCCAATCTATTATTTGTATTTCTAAGACTCTCGGATTATTGCCATGAACCAATAGAAAATGATTGGGTACACTGTGTTTTATAAAACCATTTTTAATTTTATACAAGTGTTCATTGAACCTTGTTCTAGTATTTCTTTTGGTACGTCCAATGTAAATTAGATCACAACTGCATCTTAGCAGATAGACAGTATATGTCGATTCACAGTTGCATCTGTGTTTGATCTCAAATTGTTCAGTACCATCAGAACTACTGAACCTGTTTCCTTTTCTGACAAAAGAACACATGTTACATCTGCTCTTATTACATTTGTACGTGCCAGTTGGAATTGATAACCAATTACTTAAGGTGTTTTTACTTTCATTCGTTATTAAACCATTATCTCCCCTTTTTCTCAGTTTACTGGGAGCTAGATGGTTTTTCAAGTTACGATTTTTTCTGAACGTAATGCAAGGTTTATCTGTTATAATTTGACTCAAGATTGGATCGGATTTTAATATTCCCCAGTGTTTGTTCATTACCTTCTTTATTATACTTGCTCCTTCACTAAAGGTAGTTATAAACCTTGTTTGATTGTTAGCCTCCTGACTTTTAACCTGATGCTTACTGGTATTATCCAGTAGTCTATTTCTATCTAGATTTCTGGCCCTTAGCTTAGCTGCTTTTAAAAGTTCATTCTCATACCCTTTCTCTAAAAATTTCTTGTCTAGGGTTTCAGCTTCACTATCAAAATCTGTTATTCTAGAACAATTACGTCTCACTCGAGTATATTGGCTAAAAGGAATATTGTTCTTCCAATTTTTAAGATGTCCACTCCTGGCATCAACAAAACTATTCCTGTCAACTGTCTTCCTATGATTTTTCACTATGACTTTATTCTAAGTCCAAGGGACTTCGAGAAATCAGAATAAGGTTAATTTTTTAGAGAAGGATTATGTCAGCCCGAATGTGAGATTAGAAAATCAAATACAGGCAGATGGCCCTTGGGAAACCAGGAGGAGACCCTCAAAACGAGCACTAGAAGTAGAAGAGAGACAAGGGGAGGGCATAGAATACAGTCAATCAAACAGAAAAAGAATGAATTAACACGCCTAAAGAATGAAATAATAAATTTGTCTGATGCTGAATTAAGTGATGATGACGTCAGACTCCTTGGTAAGGGGTTGAATTTTGCTCCTAAAAGTAAACCGAATAAATTTGAGGTTTACATGGATGTACAAAAATTTATACGGAAGCTGACGTTGAAACGTTACTTTTTAAAGGATCAGACTAATAGAGAATTATGTAATAAAACATATTTAGAAAGTACAGATTTAGAGACTTTGAAAATCCTAAAAGATTTAGAATCCAATTCATATTCTATGGATTTAGATCTGCTCAAAGAGGCTGAACCTACAGATCCCTCTGACTTAAACCTTTCTGAGCTTTCTGAGTATGGAGAAATGAGACCTATTCGTCACTCCAATCTAAAAGGCAAATCCCTCTTCTACCCTGTTAACATGCAGGGTGACCAGTTGCCTGTGTTTAACAAATTAGTTTGTGAAGAACTAAAAAAAAACTATCTAAATGCACAGTGAATAAACATAATGATAACTTAAGTCCCAATGAGAGGCATGCATTAGAGCTACTAAAGAATAATAAGAATATTGTTCTAAGAGCTGCCGATAAGGGAGGGGGTCTAGTGGTCCAAAACAGAATTGATTATATAGCTGAAGCTAATAGACTATTGGGTGACACAGTAGTATATAAAAAATTGGATTATAATCCTACCAATACCTTCCAAAAAGATCTAAATACTCTAGTTTTGAAAGCAAAAGAGGACGACATTTTGTCACGAGATGAGGTTAATTTCATCATTCAACAAAATCCTAAAATACCAATATTCTATCACCTTCCCAAGGTGCACAAGTGCCTCTCCAACCCCCCTGGAAGGCCCATAATCTCTGGTATTGAGTCTCTATGCCATAATCTATCGAAGTATGTTGACTATTACCTTCAACCTATAGTTAAGAATACCAGGGCCTTTCTAAAGGATACTACTGAGGTTATAAAAATCTTTGAGGGAATGGAATGGGAAGAGGATTTTTGGTGGGCAACTTATGATGTGTCCTCCTTATATACTAATATAAAACATGAAAAAGGCATTAGAGCTATCAAAAGAGCTTTTTTATACTATGATATTCCTGATGTTCATTTGCAATTTATTTTGGATTCCATTTCATTTATTCTTTCTCATAATTATTTTGAGTTTGAGGATTCTTTTTATTTGCAGCTAAAAGGAACCGCGATGGGGACAACATTTGCCCCATCTTACGCTAATATTTTTATGGATGATTTTGAGAGGGAATATATTTGGAATAATAATCCTTTTGAAGGTAACATTGTAAAATATGCTAGATATATTGACGATGTGATTATTTTATGGAAAGGGTCGTCACAGTCCTTGACACAATTTTCGACATATATAAATGAAAATTCTTTTGACTTAGAATTTTGTGGTACATGTTCTAAGGATAATATTGTGTTTTTAGATATCAATCTTATGAAGGACCCCATAGAGAATAAAGTCATAGTGAAAAATCATAGGAAGACAGTTGACAGGAATAGTTTTGTTGATGCCAGGAGTGGACATCTTAAAAATTGGAAGAACAATATTCCTTTTAGCCAATATACTCGAGTGAGACGTAATTGTTCTAGAATAACAGATTTTGATAGTGAAGCTGAAACCCTAGACAAGAAATTTTTAGAGAAAGGGTATGAGAATGAACTTTTAAAAGCAGCTAAGCTAAGGGCCAGAAATCTAGATAGAAATAGACTACTGGATAATACCAGTAAGCATCAGGTTAAAAGTCAGGAGGCTAACAATCAAACAAGGTTTATAACTACCTTTAGTGAAGGAGCAAGTATAATAAAGAAGGTAATGAACAAACACTGGGGAATATTAAAATCCGATCCAATCTTGAGTCAAATTATAACAGATAAACCTTGCATTACGTTCAGAAAAAATCGTAACTTGAAAAACCATCTAGCTCCCAGTAAACTGAGAAAAAGGGGAGATAATGGTTTAATAACGAATGAAAGTAAAAACACCTTAAGTAATTGGTTATCAATTCCAACTGGCACGTACAAATGTAATAAGAGCAGATGTAACATGTGTTCTTTTGTCAGAAAAGGAAACAGGTTCAGTAGTTCTGATGGTACTGAACAATTTGAGATCAAACACAGATGCAACTGTGAATCGACATATACTGTCTATCTGCTAAGATGCAGTTGTGATCTAATTTACATTGGACGTACCAAAAGAAATACTAGAACAAGGTTCAATGAACACTTGTATAAAATTAAAAATGGTTTTATAAAACACAGTGTACCCAATCATTTTCTATTGGTTCATGGCAGTAATCCGAGAGTCTTAGAAATACAAATAATAGATTGGATACCACCAAGTTATCCTAATAGACTGAGAACTTTAAGACAACGAGAAACCGAATGGATTTATAAGCTAAAGAGTTTGAATCCTTCAGGTCTCAATATTGATTTAGACGTACAGGCTTTTATATGAAGAATGGTAGTATCTTCATGTATTTTAATATACAAATATCCAAATATCTTTTATTTGTCGAATCTATATTTGAGAAACAATTTATGTAGGTTATAATTATGATCTTCGCATAATAAGAAGAATTTATTTATATGTATTTCTTATCGTTACAGGATCTATATCAATTTCCAGTACATTTATGACAGATTTTTATGTTTTTAAATTATTCATCTGTATATCGTTTTTAACATTTGTAACAAAATTTGTTTTTAACATTTGTAACAATTTTTGTATGCAATTTATTTATCAAATTGCATTTAACAAGTTGTATTTATTTTTATTATTTATTTTTATGTTTTAAAGTGTGTGTCTGAATAATTCTGTACCGTATAAGCATTGTAAATATATTCAGTTAGTGCATAAATTTACTACTGAGTATATCAATCGTTAATCTGTGAACATGTATAAATTTCCGCTGATCTATTGCTTTAAACAAAAGGGTGTGCTTGTATACCGCATCCTGATTGGTGTATACCATCAGCCAATCGGGTGGAAGCACCGACTTTAAAAGCTAACAATCTATTCAACTTAACATTCTGCTCTTGATAAAGCCCGGGCGTACACCGGGGGAAACGCGTCGAGCTATCCATATGGTTTAAAGAAGTTATTGAAAAAAAGCTTCCCACCGCGACCTAAGCTGTGTGCAGCTCCTTGACGAAAAGTGAGACATACCTGCCGGCTGTGGTCTTCCTTGCTTCTGGACTAAAGAATTGTTCACATCATAGATTGTGAAAGGCTCTTTTAAAACCTACCGTTTGTAAGTAGGAATCGTTGTGTGTCTTGTATTTGTATCAATAAAATTACTACCTTGAATCTCGGTTCTCCTGCGCTGTTCTTACTTCACAGCTATTTTCTGATCACGTCATATCCAGTGTGGGGAGAGAGACACAGGACGAGAGCGGCTGCATCAGGATCGAGTGGCTTAGAACACTGATTGGGGGTGGAAACACCTGTATCGCTTTTTTGCTCCACAGAAGAGAAGTCTGTATTTAAGACTTGTGGTAATATTGTAAAGGTGTATGTAAAGTGCTGCTTTCTTTTTTCTTTTTTCTTTGCTTAAAAAGTGCTATATTTTACAGCACTATTTTGGACTTGCAGCATGAGCTAAGTGAGCACTTTTTACCTCTGTGGTTACCTTGTATCTAAACCTCTGTAGACTGCCCCATTATCTCAGGGCTTTTGACAGACTTGAATTTTAACCAATCAGTGCTGACTCATAAATAACTCCACAGGTGTGAGCAATGTTATCTATATGGCACACATGAACTAGCACTGTCTAATTGTGTTAATCTGTGAAAATGCACTGAGATAAGAGGGGAGCCTTCAACGGCTTAGAAATAAATCAGTTTGAGCCTACCTAGATTTAGCTTTCAACAAAGAATACCAAGAAAAAAAGCAAATTTGATGATAAAAGTAAATTAAAAAGTTGTTGCATGCCCTATCTAAATCATGAAAGTTTAATTTTGACTAGACTGTCTCTTTAATGAATACAAATGAGTACATATTTCTCATCAACACCATATTATTATTATTATTATTAACAGGCATTTGTAGAGCGCCTACAGATTCTGCAGCGCTATAAACATAGTTGGTATACAGGATAACATTTACAGGGATCAAATGGGTAGAGGGCCCTGCCGAGAGTTTCACTGTTTTAGTTGGCTCTTATGAAGGGATCTGTAAACAGCTGGGCCCATAGGCTTACATTCTAAGGGGTTCAAGGGGAAAGCGATGGAGTTAGGAAAGGTTAGTGTTGGTTGTATGCGTCCCTGAATAATAGAGTATTTAGGGAGCGCTTGAAGCTGAAACTAGGGGAGAGTCTTGTGGAGCGAGGCAAGGAGTTCCACAGGATGGAGGCCAGTCTGGAGAAGTCCTGTAAACGGGAATGTGAGGAAGTAACAAGAGAGGAGGAGAGTAGGAGATCGTGAGCAGAGCGAAGGGGACGGGAGGGATAGTATCTGGAGACAAGGTCTGAAATGTAGTGGGGAGCAGTGCAGTTGAGGACTTTATATGTCAGTGTGAGGATTTTGTGTTTAATCCTGGAGGCAAGAGGAAGCCAGTGAAAGGATTGGCAGACAGGTGCAGCAGATGAAGAACGACGTGTAAGGAAGATGAGCCTGGCAGAGGCATTCATTATGGATAATATATAATATTTAATGATGACACATTTTTAGATATATTTATAATATTTCTCTTGCTAAGCTAACCAAGGCTCAGAGAATCTGAACCAGTTCCCACTAAATGTAGGCAATGTTAACACTTATGTTGGCACAGCAGGGCTCATGAGTTTTATATTGTACACTGAGATTTTTATAAGTGAAATTTAATTTTAGGGGCATAAACGGCAAGACATTTGACTTGCACCCAAACAAGACAAATAGAAACTTTGATTTGAACTAAGTTCACCTATTTCATAGCCAGACATCTTATAATTAAGCAAGCACATCATCGTCATTGTCAATCCAATGGAAATACGACATGACCAAATGAAGGTTTTCTGTACAGAACTGTTCTCAAGGTCAGGACCTTCTTCAGATGGTTAACAAGTTCCCAATTAAATTCAACACTCTCCGGCTTCTTATCTCACAGCCACAGGCTGAGAGAATAAAATCATATTTTAGCTTTCAATCTTGTCCTTCCTTGTACAATGAAACCTTTTGTATTAACGGTTCTGAATTGTGAAGTAAGATAAGAAGACAAACAGCTATGTGCGCAAAACAGCTCCATAAAAAGACCAAAGGACATTGTAAGCTAAGTATACTTTAGTGTACAAACCACCTGTGGGTACAAAGCTATTTGTTCTGTAAAAACATGCCAATTACTGCATATTACATTCATTTTTAGGTATCTAACTGTTGAAGCATTTTAAAATGATGCAGCTTAGTTGTAAAAAGCCAACTAGAAAATATCACCTGAACATCTCTATATAAAAAAAAAAGATATTTTACCTCATAATTTCCTTAGTAGCCACATCGCGTTGTAAAAGGTCTTTAAGCAGCCAATCAGGATGCTAGTACAAGTACTTGCAAGGGAGTGTGCATCTGGCATGTGCAGGCACAGTCATGTTATTTCCCTCCTATGTTTAAAGGGATAGTCTAGTAAAAATTAAACTTTCATTATTCAGATAGAACAGCAATTTTAAGCAACTTTCTAATTTACTCATATTACTATTCCTTTAAGGAACTTTACTATGAAATCTCATGAGACCACAGTAAACCAAAGTGATTACATAGTTGCCAACATTTAAAAAAAAAATCCAGGGACACTTTCCAGCTATCAATTACCTGCATGAACATTTTTACCACACCCTCTGCCCTAAAGCTCCGTCCACTTTGCCAAACCCACATAATTAGCATAATTTAGCCCCGTCTATTTATTATAGTGCAGAATATATATATATATTAAAATATTAAACTAAAAGGTATAGAACAAATGAGGGATTATGCAATATAGCCAGTAGGAGGCCTGTGCCAGGTTTCTTTGTTTTTAGTGCTACTTAGTAGATCACTATTATAGTTGTTGCTGATCAAAAGATTCATTTCTCTATTAACAGAAAGTAGTTTAGATTTTGACCATTATCTTTACACCTGATTTATTATTTTGCAAAAGGAATTTTTAAAGGGACAGTCAACACTTCCATTGACATTATTTGAGATCGAAATATAAGAACCGAAGATCCGCCTGCACTATACCCCTTCTGCCATGTCGCCTCGCTTCTGTAGTAATCACTTTCGCTAACTTGTCTAATACCGGGTAAATATGGCAGCCGGACTCCCCCCACCGTTACGTAGCTGCCTTCTTCTTCAGATGATCATCAAATCAGAATCCAGTCCTCTGACAGAAATTGCAAGTGGGCAGTACACAATAGTGCTGATAAACCCCCAAAGATCAGATAATCTCACTGTCCTCTAAACTGAGTTCAACCATAACAGTTATTCACTCACCTCACTACAGCTGCTAAATATCTGTACCCTGCACAAACAGATCCTACCAAGCAATTTCACATAAGGTTTCCATAGTAATTGATTCATTCTCTATCAGGTTTACCACAAGATCATCTGTGTGATGCCTGTGTTAGAGCTGAATCAGAAGCAGGAAAGTTATCACCTTAAAGGGACATTAAACACTAAATAAATGCTAGTTAGAATGATGCATTCAAAGAAAAGATTAGTCTGAGAATAACATGTAGATGTATTTTTTAAAGTTTCATTAGTTGTTTAAATAGTGACAAAATAAGTGTTAAGCTTTAGTGTCTATAAAACACTGGGAGCTGCCATGTTGTAACTTGTGTTACCTTCTCTGCTGTGGCCAATTAGAGACGGTTATACATAGGTCACTAGAGTGTGCAGCCAATGGTTGTGCTGAATATAACAGTGTTCTGCACTTCCATTTCTAACAGGAACTGAAAAGCTCACAATTTCAGAATGGAATTACAGGCAAAGAGGACAAAATAAATAATGAAAGTATATTGCAGAGTTGTTTTATATATACAATTTATCATTTTATATTACCATCTCAAAGTGTTTAATGTCCCTTTAATCCCCAGGGCAAACACTTCTGTAAACAAGCAGGCTGCCGCTACCATTCAGTTCCTGCTATGCTTCTTCACATTATTGACAGTGACACCTCTGGTGGAACTCGGAATTGCAACAAAACCGTTTTTAAATTAAAAAAAAAAGGGACAGTCCGGGACATTTAAAGGACCAGTCAACACATTAGATTTGCGTAATCAACAAATGCAAGATAATAATACAATGCAATAACACTTAGTCTGAACTTCAAATGAGTAGTAGATTTTTTTATTACAAATTTCAAAGTTATGTATATTTCCACTCCCACTGTACAATGTGATAGCAATCAGCCAATCACAAATGCATATACGTATAGTCTGTGAATTCTTGCACATGCTCAGTAGGATCTGGTGACTCAAAAATTGTAAATATAAAAGACTGTGCACATTTTTTTTAATGGAAGTAAATTGGAAAGTTGTTTAAAATTACATGCTGTATCTGAATTGTGAGCATTTAATTTAACCTGAGTGTCCCTTTAAATGGCAGGGACAGGGTCCCAAATTCCGGTACTGTCACGGCAAAAACAGGACTGTTGGCAACTATGAGTGATATCATAACTGATGCAGCTTATTGGTTGTTGTTTTTTTTTGTTTCTTTTCAACATGCAGTTGACTTTAGCGAAAGGATAATTATTTACAAAGCACTTACTTTTGTGAGCTAAAGAAATTGTGAGGTAAAATATCTTCCTTTTTTTACATAGAGATGATCAGGTGATATTTTCTTGTCAGCTTTTTACAGCTATGCTGCATCACTTTCAAGGGATTTAACATATGAGTACAGGTAGCCCTCAGTTTACGCCGGGGTTAGGTTCCAGGAGGAATGGTTGTAAATTGAAAACGTTGTAAATTGAAACCCAGTTTATAATGTAAGTCAATGGGAAAGTGAGGGAGTTAGGTTCCAGGCCCCTCTCAAAATTGTCATAAGTAACACCTAATACATTATTTTTAAAGCTTTGAAATGAAGACTTTAAATGCTAAACAGCATTGTAAACCTAATAAAATAGATTGTATCATCATCAAAGTAAGTTTAATGAACAAAAACTTTTGCTAAACCGCACCTAATAAAATTATCACACAGACTGTATCATCATCATCATCAATCTAAGTTTAATGAACAAAAACAAAATAATTACACAACAGACTGTACCATCATCAAACTAAGTTTAATGAACAAAAACGTTTTTTACTTGCCTTTTCCTGCAAACAGTTCTCTGAGTCTGCAGCTAAGGGAAGTGGCTGCTAGATCTTTTTCCTGTAAAAACGGCTCCATTGCTCAGGTCTGGCTATACACTGATTAATTTCAGCCTGCCTGTGTTTAATCACACAACAGACTGTATCATCATCAAACTAAGTTTAATGAACAAAAAGTTTTTTTACTTGCCTTTTTCTGCACAGTTCTCTGCATTGAGTCTGCATCTAAGGGCTGCTAGATCTTGTTCCTTTGAAAGCTGATCCATTGATCAGGTCTGGCTTGCTTGGCTTTGCATGTCTTTGCTGCAATACAAGCAGACAGCTCCACCTACTGGCTATTTTAATGTTTTTCAATGCTTTTCAATAGCAGTCACATTACTGGGAAAAAAGGGCGTTATTCTGAAACGGCGCAAATTGAACCGTTGTAAACCGAGGGCCACCTGTATTATGTCCCTTTAAACTGAAATTGTTGTCAACTTTTTTTTAATTTGTTTTAGCTAAAAGATGGTATTTCAAAATGTATTTCATATATTCTTTATTTATTTTTTTAATAAAAACAAATATATAAATAAAAACAAAATGTAACTGCAGATCTATACTGCAAAAGTGCAGCCTTTTATTATTCCCTTGGTCTGTTTCCTAAGACAGTTTCACTTTAAAAAGCCTAACTCTTTTTTTAAGAGTTTGACAAATTAAGTACAAAAGAGTAAAACTTTTGTGACTTTTAAAATATTTTTGCTTAGGAATTAGGGTTCAGATTTCGGCTCAGGGATTACATTTGCATGAATTCTAGGAAAATGTTTCTGTCAGTGACATTTTAAATATTGTACCATTTTCACTGCAACATTCTGAATGTCACTATTAGGATGGTGACATTTCAATAGTAAACTACTATAATAAAACAATATCAAATAAAAACAGTTTTGTTTCTGGAATCAAATAAGTATATGTCTAACACATTTGAAATAATCCTTAAATACAGGAGAAATAAAATACATTAAAGGATCACTGAATGCAGTAGAATTACATAATTAACACGCGCTTGTTCCCCAGAATGTGTAAATATAAAATTACTGTGCAAAATTTGATAATGGAAGTAAATTGGAAAGTGTCTTAAATCGGCATGTTCTGTCTGATTCATAAAAGTTTATTTTGACTTGAGTGTCCCTTTAATTAAATATCATTTAATAAGTGAGTATAAAAGATAAAAATATTCTTTAAGCAAATATTTAGTGTATATGGATCAGACTAAATTTAGAGCTGAATAAATAAAAACACAATTTAATCAGATATTATGAAGCACTTATCCCTTAACATATGAAGGCAGATGTCTTCTCCCTCTGGCTGCGGTCTTAGCTGTCAGAGCCGACAGCCGGGATTGCAGCATGAGGGAGAAGGTTGGACTTGGCTACTACGTCAGCAGGGTACCTTAAAGTACCCAGAGACGTAGTAGCTACATCCAATAGGATTAAGGGGTTAAAATTGCATGCTCTATATGAATCATGAAAGTTTAATTTTAAATTTACTGTCCCTTTAAGTCTGTATTCGGAACTAGAAAAATATAGTAGAATATAATTTAGTATAAACTTTGTGAAATATTAAATACACATCTTCCTAGACTATTACATTCCTTACACTGTACTTGTGGACCTTATGTCTTTGGAGGATCATTATGATTTTGCTGCATTTTTACAGAAATAGACTCCACTGTGTTGATCTTTAAAGGGACAGCCTACACCAGAATTGTTATTGTTTAAAAAGATAGATAATCCCTTTATTAACAATTCCCCAGTTTTGCATAACCAAAACAGTTATATTAATATACTTTTTACCTCTGTGATTATCTTGTATCTAAGCCTCTGCAGATTGCCCCCTTATCTTAGTGCATTTGACAGACATACAGTTTAACCAATCAGTGCAGACTCCTAAATAACTCCACAGGAGTGAGCACAATGTTTATCTATATGACACACATGAACTAGTACTGTCTAACTGTAAAAACTTTCAAAATGCTCTGAGCAAAGAGGCGGTTTTCAACGGTTTAGAAATCAGTTTGAGCCTACCTAGGTTTAGCTTTTCAAAAATACCACCAAGGGACCAAAGCAAATTTGATGATAAAAGTAAAATGGAAAGTTTTTTAAAATTGCATGCCCTATCTGAATCATGAAAGTTTAATTTTTACTAGACTGTCCCTTTAAAGAAGCAGAGAGGAAAATAAAAATATGTTTTTTACAGATAAAACCCCCTATTGATTTAAGTAATTCATAAGATGTTAGAACGTACAAACAGGTCATGAGGACGCCCATTGAGGCTTACCTCTTGAGTCATTAAGGCAGCAGAATATCTCATTTCGTGCTTCACTGGTAGGGTTAATTAAATTGCCAGCGCATAATGATACCTCTGACTTGTAATTCCTAGGATTGGGAGATGTGGTCAGTATGTTGGGAAGGAAGTATTATGAGTATTCAGTACAGCGTACAGCTTAATACATTCTTGTTGTAGAAGCCCCCTCCCCAACATATTTATATGACAGAAAATAGGAGAAATAAAAAAAATATTTTAAAACCTTTATAGAGCAATATTTTATACTTGAACAGAAATGCAGACAGGGAAATTTATAATAAATCTATTAATTTATAATAAAATATAAATAATACATAAGAGTTAAAGGGACACTGAACCCAATTTTTTTCTTTTGTGATTCAGATAGAGCATGAAATTTTAAGCAACTTTCTAATTTACTCCTATTATAAAATTTTCTTCATTCTCTTGGTATCTTTGAAATGCAAGAATGTAAGTTTAGATGCCGGCCCTGGGTTGTTCTTGCTGATTGGTGGATTAATTCATCCACCAATAAAGTGCTGTTCAGAATTCTGAACAAAAAAAGCTTAGATGCCTTCTTTTTCAAATAAGGATAGCAAGAGAAAGAAGAAAAAAATGATAATAGGAGTAAATTAGAAAGTTACTTAAAATTGCAAGCTCTATCTGAATCACGAGAGAAATTTTTCTGGGTTTAGTGTCCCTTCAACTAAGATGTTTATGAATCATAAGGGCATTAGACTAATGTGAAATGTCCATTGGGATTACTTAAAGTGAAAGTAAACTTGAGTACACCAGAATATATGTTGATATAAATCCTTGAAAATTAATATCACTTTCATTCATGTTGGCGCTCTACAAATACCTGATAATAATAATAATAATAATTCATCAATTTTTTTCTAATTCAATTATAGACCTGTTTATTATCCTAAAACCCATCCGACTTGTTAGCCGACTCTCCTCCTGCATTATAATTTTTTTTTTCGTTCCTCATGACGATTACACATTGTCTAAATCTAATTGGTCTCAAACTGTTATTTTCACGTCCACATGTTGCTATGCGAATGCGTCAGTGTCGGATGCGCGTTTACAATAGCCGCATGCGCATTGAAACCACAAATGGAATTGCTAATACTGACTTCACTCAATTGCAAGAACGATCGGGCGAAGTGACAATATAACTGGAATCGGAATCAGTGAGCATGCCATCTAACAAAGTGTTTAATTTGTTATCTGTTACCAAGATGCTAATAATGATTTAAAAGTAGGCTCTTACGTGTAACAGTGAGAAGCCCGGAAGCGAGCTGGGGGGCGGAGGAAGCCATGTAAAGGTGCGCATTCTGAAATATAAAATATATTATTAAGAATCAGTTAAGGAAATATAAAGATAGCGACTGCAATATATGCAAGTAGGAGAATCCATAACTAGCTTGGGGTATTGCTAAGTTTACTTTAAGTTTACACTTATGGAAACAACCTACCGGGATGAATGGTTGGAAGGAAATTTGATTTGTTTAGATTATATTATTGCTATGATCCTTGTTCCTAGTTCCTTTTGTTTTTCTTTCCCTTTATGTAATGTAACATTTCAAGGAAAAAAATGTAATAAAAAGAAATAATTAAAAAAAAAGAGTTAAATAAGCACAACCTTTATTATTGTGATTAGACAGAATTTGTTGCCAACTGCCATTGTTTAAAATCTGTATTTTTTTTTATTTTTTTTATTTAACTTTATTGAGGTTATCATAACAACAGACAAACAAATATCATCAGCATGCTATAAGACACAGCACAATAATACATCAATTTGCAGTGTGTATTTAAAATAAAACACAATGAAAGAACAGCACTCCATGAGATAGAACAGAAGCTGGAAAAAACCTTCCATGCATGTCCATTTTTATAATAACTCCTCAGGGTGCACAGTCTTTTAGCACACTATACCCCTTTCACAAAGAAAAAATATCCTGAAGCATATCAGTCTGACCCTGCCCAATGACAGTCCAGCGCCGAAATACCAGGCAATTCTTCTCTGAACAAGGGAAGCAACAACCCCAGACGATCGTTTCGGCCTTCTATGGGCCTTGTCAGTGAGGTGCAGTTGTATCTCTCTAAGGGCAAGTGTGCATGGAGTCCACGTCTGGTTTCCCCATTACTCTTAGGGTGACCTAAGAGCATTTACATAAAACACAATGAAAGAACAGCACTCCATGAGATAGAACAGAAGCTGGAAAAAACCTTCCATGCATGTCCATTTTTATAATAACTCCTCAGGGTGCACAGTCTTTTAGCACACTATACCCCTTTCACAAAGAAAAAATATCCTGAAGCATATCAGTCTGACCCTGCCCAATGACAGTCCAGCGCCGAAATACCAGGCAATTCTTCTCTGAACAAGGGAAGCAACAACCCCAGACGATCGTTTCGGCCTTCTATGGGCCTTGTCAGTGAGGTGCAGTTGTATCTCTCTAAGGGCAAGTGTGCATGGAGTCCACGTCTGGTTTCCCCATTACTCTTAGGGTGACCTAAGAGCATTTACATAAAACACAATGAAAGAACAGCACTCCATGAGATAGAACAGAAGCTGGAAAAAACCTTCCATGCATGTCCATTTTTATAATAACTCCTCAGGGTGCACAGTCTTTTAGCACACTATACCCCTTTCACAAAGAAAAAATTACCTGAAGCATATCAGTCTGACCCTGCCCAATGACAGTCCAGCGCCGAAATACCAGGCAATTCTTCTCTGAACAAGGGAAGCAACAACCCCAGACGATCGTTTCGGCCTTCTATGGGCCTCGTCAGTGAGGTGCAGTTGTATCTCTCTAAGGGCAAGTGTGCATGGAGTCCACGTCTGGTTTCCCCATTATTCTTAGGGTGACCTAAGAGCATTTACATAAAATACAATGAAAGAACAGCACTCCATGAGATAGAACAGAAGCTGGAAAAAACCTTCCATGCATGTCCATTTTTATAATAACTCCTCAGGGTGCACAGTCTTTTAGCACACTATACCTCTTTCACAAAGAAAAAATATCCTGAAGCATATCAGTCTGACCCTGCCCAATGACAGTCCAGCGCCGAAATACCAGGCAATTCTTCTCTGAACAAGGGAAGCAACAACCCCAGACGATCGTTTCGGCCTTCTATGGGCCTCGTCAGTGAGGTGCAGTTGTATCTCTCTAAGGGCAAGTGTGCATGGAGTCCACGTCTGGTTTCCCCATTACTCTTAGGGTGACCTAAGAGCATTTACATAAAACACAATGAAAGAACAGCACTCCATGAGATAGAACAGAAGCTGGAAAAAAACTTCCATGCATGTCCATTTTTATAATAACTCCTCAGGGTGCACAGTCTTTTAGCACACTATATCCCTTTCACAAAGAAAAAATATCCTGAAGCATATCAGTCTGACCCTGCCCAATGACAGTCCAGCGCCGAAATACCAGGCAATTCTTCTCTGAACAAGGGAAGCAACAACCCCAGACGATCGTTTCGGCCTTCTATGGGCCTCGTCAGTGAGGTGCAGTTGTATCTCTCTAAGGGCAAGTGTGCATGGAGTCCACGTCTGGTTTCCTCATTACTCTTAGGGTGACCTAAGAGCATTTACATAAAACACAATGAAAGAACAGCACTCCATGAGATAGAACAGAAGCTGGAAAAACCTTCCATGCATGTCCATTTTTATAATAACTCCTCAGGGTGCACAGTCTTTTAGCCCACTATACCCCTTTCACAAAGAAAAAATATCCTGAAGCATATCAGTCTGACCCTGCCCAATGACAGTCCAGCGCCGAAATACCAGGCAATTCTTCTCTGAACAAGGGAAGCAACAACCCCAGACGATCGTTTCGGCCTTCTATGGGCCTCGTCAGTGAGGTGCAGTTGTATCTCTCTAAGGGCAAGTGTGCATGGAGTCCACGTCTGGTTTCCCCATTACTCTTAGGGTGACCTAAGAGCATTTACATAAAACACAATGAAAGAACAGCACTCCATGAGATAGAACAGAAGCTGGAAAAAACCTTCCATGCATGTCCATTTTTATAATAACCCCTCAGGGTGCACAGTCTTTCAGCACACTATACCCCTTTCACAAAGAAAAAATATCCTGAAGCATATCAGTCTGACCCTGCCCAATGACAGTCCAGCGCCGAAATACCAGGCAATTCTTCTCTGAACAAGGGAAGCAACAACCCCAGACGATCGTTTCGGCCTTCTATGGGCCTCGTCAGTGAGGTGCAGTTGTATCTCTCTAAGGGCAAGTGTGCATGGAGTCCACGTCTGGTTTCCCCATTACTCTTAGGGTGACCTAAGAGCATTTACATAAAACACAATGAAAGAACAGCACTCCATGAGATAGAACAGAAGCTGGAAAAAACCTTCCATGCATGTCCATTTTTATAATAACTCCTCAGGGTGCACAGTCTTTTAGCACACTATACCCCTTTCACAAAGAAAAAATATCCTGAAGCATATCAGTCTGACCAGTTATCATTATCAGAGAGAACTAGATGGCAGCACTATTTCCTGCCAGGTACCTTCCTTGGTTTCAGTTCAACAAAGGATAACAAGGGAATGAAGCACATTTGATAATAGAAGTAAATTGGAAACTTTATAAAATTGAATGTTCTGTCTGAACCACAAAATACATTTTGTTTGGGTTTCATATCCCTTTAAGGAACATAACAGAGCAATAACAAAATGATGTAATGAACTAGAAGAACACTATGGGTAGTTAAGTTCCGGAAATTTTGGTTCTTTATTCGATAGCCAATTCTTTAAAATAATCTTCCTGTCTAAGAGAATAGCTGTGTTTAGAGCTGAGTTCTCTTGGTATTCTTTTGTTGAAAAGCATACCTAGGCAAGCTCATGAGCAGCAATTGTATGGACCATTTGAATTATGAAAGAAAAGTATGGGGTTTCATGTCCCTTTTAGGCTAAATATAACTTAAAACCTTTATATTCATAGCATTTTCATGTGTTTTGTTAAAGGGACAGTCAACACCAGCATTTTTGTTGTTTTAAAAGATAGATAATCCCTTTATTACCCATTCCCCAGTTTTGCATAACCAACACAGTTATAATAATATACTTTTTACTTCTGTAATTACCTTGTATGTACACCTCTGCAAACTGCCCCCTTATTTCAGTTCTTTTGACAGATTTGCATTTTAGCCAATCAGTGCTGACTCCTAGGTAACTTCACGTGTGTGAGCTCAATGTTAGCTATATGACACACATGAACTAATGCTCTCTAGTGGTGAAAAACTGTCAAAATGCATTCAGATTAGAGGTGGCCTTCAAGTTCTAAGAAATTAGCATACCTAGGTTTAGCTTTCAACTAAGAATACCAAGAGAACAAAGCAAAATTGGTGATAAAAGTAAACTGAAAAGTTGTTTAAAATTACATGCCCTATCTGAATCATGAAAGTTTGTTTTGGACTTGACTGTCCCTTTAAAAAGGAACTGCTGAATTATTTATTATTAGAATCGGTCGGGCTTCTGTCTGATTCAGACTTTAAAATTAAGAGACACTCAAGTCAAAATTAAAGTTTTATGATTCAGATAGAGCAGCAATTTTAAACAATTTTCCAATTTACTTCAATTAACAAAATGTGCACAGTCTTTTAATATTTACACTTTTTGAGTCACCAGCTCCTACTGATCATGTGCAAGAATTCACAGAATATATATATATGCATTGGTGACCGTGATTGGCTGATGGCTGTCACATGAGGAGGAGTAGAATAAGACATAACTGTAATTTTTCAGAAAAAAATCTACTACTAAGGGGGCGATTTATCAAGCTCTTTCAGCAGGCTTTGCCTGCCTACGACTGCAGGTTCTCACAAGAGAACCTGCACGCCGTATTTAACAAGCAACGGTCATCAGACCGCTACTTCCCTACCCTTGGCGAATTTCAATCTCTGCGGTCCGACCGGGGAGATTGACAGCTCCTGCCCACGCGTGATTAGCTGTGCATGGACAAGGGGCGGGATTGCACGTGAGCACAAAATAGCGCTCGTGTGCAATGCTGAATTCTGCCAGGGGAATTAAGCCCGCCAGCGGCGAGCAGCGGTGGGCAGGGGTGCGTATGTGCGCCCCTGTCTGCCTCAACTTTATAAATCGCCCCCTCATTTGAAGTTCAGACCAAGGAGCCGTATTATCAATGTCTGTAGTGGATAATGTCCGCCAGATATTGCTGAATGCCGACAGCATGCACTGTCGGCATTTAACATTGCACAAGCAAGCTGGCAGAGGGTGTCAATCAACCTGAACGTACACGATTGGCGGATAGATGTCCGCAACCTCAGAGGCAGCGGACGAGTTAAAGAGCAGCAGTCTTAAGACCGCTGCTTCTTAACTCCTGTTTCCACGGAAACAGGGGAATTTGGCCCCATTCGGGCCATGATAAATTAGCCCTTAAGTGCTATTGTATTGTCTTTTTATCATGTATTTATTGATTATGCAAATCTACTGTATTTACTAGTCCTTTCACAAATGGAAATTGCTGATAAAATCTCTTGATATACAACTACAAAGGCAAATTATTAGCCCCCTAAAGAATTCAAAGTATATTCTAGAAGGAAAACGGCTGGGTTGTGAATCTGGATAAGAGAGTTGCTTATTGTGTTGGTGTCTATTTTTTATCCCTTTTTTTGTGGATAATCATATGATATTTCAGGTAGCATTATAGAAATGGATTTATAGTATGAATTTGTACATAGGCTAAAATATGACTTTTTTTCTATCTGAGTTATAATCGTTAGGCTATTCCAATATTTGAACTTTGTTATATCTTTTTGTTTTTGTTTTCTTGTTAGTCTCTGAGTATCTAATGAAGGTTTTCTTGATGACCTCTGATCTCATTAAGTTCAAAATGTAATGATAACAAAAAGATAAGAGACAGCTAGATTATGAGTTTTAAGCGATACAAAAACGGCGGTATTTCACCTCCCTATAGCGCTGCTATTGCATTACATTATTTACAAAAAGCAGGCTTGCGCGGGCGATATGGTGGCGTTGAGCTCCATACCTCACCCAAATACAAGCGCTGCTTTGACGTGTGGCACGATTTCCCCATAGACATCAATGGGGAGCCGGCAAAAAAAAAGCCTAACACCTGCAATCGCGGAAACAAAAGCTCCGTAATGCAGCCCCATTGATGTCTATGGGGAAAGAAAAGGTTATGTTTAAACCTAACACCCTAACATAAAAAACACGTCTAAACACCCCTAATCTGCCGCTCCCGACATCGCCGCTACCTACATAATGTTATTAACCCCTAATCTGCCGTCCCTAACATCGCGTCCACCTACATTACAGTTATTAACCCCTAATCTGCCGCACCCAATATCGCCGCCACTATACTAAAGTTATTAACCCCTAAACCTCTGGCCTTCCACATCACTAATACTACATAAATATATTAACCCCCTAAACCTAACCATAACGTAACCCTAACCCTAACACCCCCTAACTTAAATATAATTAAAATAAATCTAAATAAAACTTAAAATTATTACCTAAATAATTTCTATTTAAAACTAAATACATACCTATAAAATAAAACCTAAACTAGCTACAAAATAACTAATAGTTATATTGTATCTATCTTAGGTTTTATTTTTATTTCACAGGTAAGTTTGTATTTATTTTAACTAGGTAGACTAGTTAGTAAATAGTTATTAACTATTTACTAGCTACTTATTTAAAATAAATACAAAGTTACCTGTAAAATAAAACCTAACCTGCCTTACACTAAAACCTAACATTACAATAAAATAAATTAAATTAATAAAATACAATTATCTAAATTACAAAAAAATAAACACTAAATTACACAAAATAAAAACAAAATTATCAAAAATAAAAACGAATTACTCCTAATCTAATAGCCCTATCAAAATAAAAAAGCCCCCCCCCCAAAAAAAAACCCATAGCCTACACTAAACTGCCAATGGCCCTTAAAAGGGACTTTTGCAGGGCATTGCCCCAAAGATAACAGCTCTTTTACCTGTAAAAAAAATACAAACACCCCCAACAGTAAAACCACCACCCACACAACCAAATCCCCCAAATAAAATTCTATTTAAATAAACCTAAGCTAACCATTGCCCTGAAAAGGGCATTTGGATGGGCATTGCCCTTAAAAGGGCATTTAGCTCTTTTACGGTGCCCAAACCCTAAGCTAAAAATAAAACCCACCCATTAAACCCTTAAAAAAACCTAACACTAACCCCCGACGATCCACTTACAGTTTTCAAAGACCAGACAACCATCCTCATCCAGGCTTCTTCATCCAAGCTGACAGAAGTCTTCATCCAGACGGCATCTTCTATCTTCATCCATCCGGCGCGGAGCAGGTCAATCTTCAAGACATCTGGCGCGGAGCATCCACTTCTTCCGATCGTCGCTGGAAAATGAAGTTCACTTTAAGTGACGTCATCCAAGATGGCGTCCCTTACATTCCGATTGGCTGATAGAATTCTATCAGCCAATAGGAATTCTGGGGGAAAAAAACATATTGGCTGTTGCAATCAGCCAATAGGATTGAGCTTTCATCCTATTGGCTGATCCAATCAGCCAATTTTATTGAGCTCACATTCTATTGGCTATTCCAATCAGCCAATAGAATGCAAGCTAAGGGTTTATTGGGTGGGTTTTATTTTTAGCTTAGGGTTTGAGCACCGTAAAAGAGCTAAATGCCATTTTAAGGGCAATGCCCATCCAAATGCCCTTTTCAGGGCAATGGTTAGCTTAAGTTTATTTGGGGGGTTTGGTTGTGTGGGTGGTGGGTTTTACTGTTGGGGGGGTGTTTGTATTATTTTTTTTACAGGTAAAAGAGCTGATTTCTTTGGGCAATGCCCCACAAAAGGCCCTTTTAAGGGCCATTGGCAGTTTAGTGTAGGCTAGGTTTTTTTTCATTTGGGGGTACTTTTTTATTTTGATAGGGCTATTAGATTAGGAGTAATTCATTTTTATTTTTGATAATTTTATTTTACAGGTAACTTTGTATTTATTTTAACTAGGTAGTTAGTAAATAGTTAATAACTTTTCACTAACTAGTCTACCTAGTTAAAATAAATACAAACTTACCAGTGAAATAAAAATAAAACCTAAGATAGCTACAATATTATAACTATTAGTTTTACAGGTAAGTTTGTATTTAGTTTTAAATAGGAATTATTTAGATAATAATAATTGTAAAGTTTATTTAGATTTATTTTAATTATATTTAAGTTAGGGGGTGTTAGGGTTAGGGGTTTATATATTTATGTAGTGATGTGGGAGGCCAGAGATTTAAGAGTTAATAGTTTAATTTAGTATATTTAGTTGTGGGGGCTTGCGGTTTAGTGGTTAATATGTTTATTATAGCGGCACTGTGTGGGCGGACAGCAGATTAGGGGTTAATAATCTTTAAATAGTGTTTGTGATGCAGGAGGGCGGCGGTTTAGGTGTGAATACGTTTTTTATAGTAGCGACGATGTCAGGGAGCTGCGGAATAGGGGTTAATAAATTTTAATAGTGGCGGTGATGTCCGGAGCAGCAGATTAGGGGTTAATAAATTTATTACAGTGTTTGAGATGCGGGAGGGCCTCGGTTTAGGGGTTAATAGGTAGTTTATGGGTGTTAGTGTACTTTTTAACACTTTAGTTATGAGTTTTATGCTACAGCTTTGTAACGTAAAACTCATAACTACTGACTTTAGATGGCGGTACGGATCTTGTCAGTATAGGGTATACCGCTCACTTTTTGGCCTCCCTGGCAAACTCGTAATATCGGCACTATGGGAGTCCCATTTAAAAAGGACTTTTTTTAAAGTGCGGTACTGACGTTGCGTGACGGCCAAAAAGGTGTGCGGTACAGCTATACCTGCAAGACTTGTAATAGTGGCGTTAGGGGAAAAGCAGCGTTATGAAGCATAACGATGCTTTTTCACTCATAACGCAAAACTCGTAATATAGCTGATAGTCTATATGAAGCAAAAATGTTTTAAATCTGATGTGACTCATTTATTTCTTCTCTATTATTTAGCTGATTGAAAATTATTTTTGTTTGATTGTTCACTCGCTATATGTTATTATGTTTGAACTTCCTCAATGAAAATACTAAACAAGAGAACAACGCAAATCATGTCATAGAGGTAAATTAGAAAGCTGTTTAACATTGCTGCTCTATTTGCATCATGAAAATTTAAAGGGAAAGTCAACGGCAAAATTGTTATTGTTTAGAAAGTTAGATAACGCCTTTACTACCCATTCCCCAGCGTTGCACAACCAACATTGTTATATTAATATACTTTATAACATTTAAACATCTAAATGTCTGCCTGTTTCTAAGCCGCTATATATAGCCTCTTATCACATGCTTTTTTTATTAGCTTTTCACAACAAGACATTGCTAATTCATGTGTTCCATATAGATAACATTGTGCTCTCTCCCGTGGAGGACACACCACTAATTGGCTAAAATGCAAGTCATGTGATCAGGGAGCTGTCAAGAGAGGCTTAGATACAAGGTAATCACAGAGGTAAAAAGTATATTTATATAACTGTGTTGTTTATGCAAAACTGGGGAATGGTAAATAAAGGGATTATCTATCTTTTTAAACAATAACAATTTTGGTGTTTACTATCCCTTTAATATAACAGTGTTAGTTATACAAAACTGGGGAATGGGTAAAAAATGGATTATTATTTTTTTTAAACAATAAAAATTCTGGAATAGACTGTCCCTTTAAATTATTTTAATATTTTGGTAACATCTTTAAATCAAAGGGGAAAAAAATATTTTTCACTTGTTAAAGAGCAGTCACTTAAAGCAGCTGTATCTTGCCACTTATTGTATGATGATCCACTAAAGAGCTGCTTATTGACCAATTGTTTGTCCTGATTTTCCGATGCTAGCAGAGCATTAGGACTTGAAATTGCAGCTATTTCCTCTCTAGGTGATTATTTTCAGTTTCAGATCCGTTCACAATCAGATGCGGTGAGAACGTGTTTTTTTCTTCTATAAAACTGTTTGTGACGCTTCATATAAAACTTTTCTAGTTCTGTGTGTCTGATCCAAGTGCTGCGCTTCGCTATTCTCTAATATCACTGTGATACTGATAGGCCTGGCATACATTTAAAGGGACATATCACTTAATATTGTTCTATCGTCTACGTCTATATGAAAGAATGGCAGTCAAACGTAATATTTTTGCACAAAAAGGGTTAAGTAAAAGTGAAATGGACACAAAGGTGCGAAAAGAAAAAGTTCTAACATTTTATTATGGAATAATTGTTTGTATATAACTTTGGGGTCAATCATAATCCTACAAAATGTATGAAATTATTTATCTACAAAAAGCTCCATAGACTTTATTAATGTTTTTCTGGTGACAATCATTAGATACGTTTTTTCTTAAGAATTGTAACTGACCCCTATGTGTCTAATGCTTATTATCTTAAGTGTACGCAAATTGTTAGGTTACTCCAGCCAATCAAACCTTAATTGGCCGGCGCTCAATATAAAAAAGATGTGGACCCTTCTGCTCTATAGAGTATGTACTTTTTTAATAGTTTGCAAAAAAGTTAGCGATTTTTTTTATATGATTCTATTTGGCAGTAAAATACTGGTATCAAATATACCAAAATGGCCTAGATCAATATCTTGGGTTGTCTACTTTAATAATAATATATATATATATATATATATATATATATATATATATATATTTACAGTATATATATATATATATATATTTCATAGGTAAATAAAAATAACAAAGGCTCTACTTTTGTTTAAATGGAGTGATAGCAAAAATTCTAAAAATAAAATGTATGTTTACCTGAAAAATATTTATTTCCGGATATGGTGAGTCCATAAAGTCATCATTTACTGTTGGGAATATCACTCCTGGCCAACAGGAGGAGGCAAAGAACACCACAGCAAAGCTGTTAAGTATTATTTCCCTTCCCACAAACCCCAGTTATTCGACCGAAGGGAATGGAATAAAGGAGTAATACAAGGTGTAGAGGTGCCTGAGGTGTAGTTAAAAATAACTGTCTTAAAATAAAGGGCAGGGTCGTGGACTCACTTTATCCGGAAATAAATAAATTTATCAGGTAAGCATACATTTTGTTTTCTTTCCTAAGATATGGTGAGTCCACAACATCATCATTTACTGTTGGGAACAAATACCCAAGCTAGAGGACACAGATGACTAGGGAGGGACAAGACAGGTAGACCTAAACAGAAGGCACCACCGCTTGAAGAACCTTACTCCTAAAAGAAAACTCAGCCGAGGCAAAAGATCACATTTACATTTTTTTGAAAAAGTATGCAGAGAAGTCTGTTCCACAGAAGCTTTATTTTTGAAGAGCCAAAAAGAGAAAACAGCCCTTGAGGAATGAGCTGTAATTCTCTCAGGAGGCTGCTAACCAGCAGTCTCCTAAGCAAAAAGAATTATACTTCTCAACCATAAAGACAGGAAGAATCAGTAGCTTCATGACCCTACGTTTCCTGAGAAACACACAAACAGGGCAGAGACTGGCGAAAAACCTTAGTCACCTGTAGGTAGAATTTCAGAGCACGCACAACATCCAGATTGTGTAACAAACGTTCCATATGAGAAGAAGAATTAGGACATAGAGAAGGAACAACAATTTTCTATCTTAAGGAAGAAAACCCAACTTTGAACGAAGAACCACCTTATCAGCATGAAAGATAAGATAAAGTGATCATACTGCAAAGATGAGCATTCCAAAACTCTTTGAACAGAAGAGATAACAAAAACAAACAAAGCCTTCCAAGATAAAAACTTAATATCTAAGGAATGCAAGGCTCAAACAGAGCCTGCTGCAAAAATTTAAGAACAAGATTAAGGCTACAAGGAGGAGCTACAGACTTAAACACAGACCTGATCCGTACTAGGGCCTGACAAAGATAAAACATCTGGCACATCCACCAGACGTTAAAGAAACAAGTCCTTCTCCAGACCTTCCTGGGTAAAGGACAAAATCCTAGGAATCCTGACCTGACCTGACTCTAAGAGCAGTCCTTGGAATCCCACCAATAAAGGTATTTACACCATTCCCTATGGTAAATCTTTCTAGAAACAGGCTTCCGAACCTGAATCAAGGTCACAATGACCAACTCAGAAACACCACGCATTAAATAGAACTAAGTGTTCAATCCTTCAGAGAAACGAAATCTGGATGAAGGAATGGTCCCTGTGTTTGAAGGTCCTTACTCAGAGGCAACCTCCAAGTTGGAAGAGATGACATCTTCACTAGGTCTGTATACCAGGTCCTGCAAAGTCACGCAGAAGCTATAAGAATTACCGATGCTCATCCCTGTTTGCTATGAGCAATGGCTAGTGGAAGGAGAGCAAATAGAGGAAACAAGTATGCTAGACTAAAATCCCAAGGAACCGCCAGAGCAACTATCCGGGCGTCCTGTGGATCTCTTGACCTTAACAGCACCTTGGAAACTGGGTGTTCTGCCGAGACACCATCAGACCTGAGACAGATACTCTTGAAAAAAAGAAAAGAGTCTCTTAAAGCTGAACCAGATCTATCCTCTGAGAGAAATTCATTGACTGAGCATTCATAACTGCAGAGCTCTCAAATGGACTCGAGAAAAGGAATGATGTCCCTGGGACCCTCAGACCAATTACCTCCATACAGTGAGCCACTGAAAAGTGAAAGGAAAATCTGCTACAGCTGGATTCAAACTCCCAACCCTCTGGTTACAAGATGGCTAAACTATCTACTGGACCACTACAGCTTGCTGTTGGCTGAACAGTAGACTGTACAGAGGGGTAAAAGGAAAGAATCTTTGATTGTCTGACTTCCGTTAGAAATATTTTCATAGATAGAGAATCTAAAAAGGTCCCCCAAAAAAATCACCCTTTTAGTTGGAACAAGGGAACTCTTCTCTATATTCATTTTCCAGTCATGGGAACATAGAAAAGACAAGAGCTCTTGAAAGAGAGATAGCTTGAAGGAAGGATGACACCTGAACCATATATTGTCCAGGAGAGCACCCTTGCAAGACCTAAAGGACTTTTTCTAGGAAAAGATGTTTACCAGAAGTGGAGTACAAACCCACATGGACATAGGTCCATTGGATGTTAAGCCCAAAGCCTTAACCACTCGGCCATCCTGGTACCTGAGAAATCTCAGAAACTTGAGAAGATCCCGGATAATGGGAACAAGAAGATACATATCCTTCAGGTCTATGTTCGTCATGAACAGACCCTCCTGAATCAAAGTAGTAATGAATACTCTGAGATACTGAAAGAAATACCTAGATCCCGTTCCTAAGCTGGAACTGGAACTATCGCTCCCAGAGAGGATGGTCCTGAACCCAGTTCAAGAATGACTCTCATCATACCTGGACTACAGATACTCTAGAAAGGAGAAATCTTCCCCTGGAAGGAAATCTTATATTGCTACCCCCTGTACCAGGACTGGTTGAGATTCCAAAAAAAAAACTGGACTGTCCCTCAGCAAGAGGGTAAGGAAGACTTTCCTTTAGTCTATTCCACTTGACGTGTGGTAGAAAAGACCCGTTTTCCACCCAAAAGTCAGAGGGAAATTCTGCCAGACCAGGTCCAAACAAGGTCTCACCCTTGTAAGGAAGCGCCAGAAACTTGGACTTGGAGGAAACATTAAATATATTGACACATGTCTTGGTCATATTGGACCTGCATCTGCAGGGCTATAAAGCCTAGACTGTGCCACTAAGCCACAGGTAAGCTTCTAAGCTGACCAAGATTCAGCCATACCGCCCTGTGATCTAGCACAGCAAGTTAGATTAAGACAAGGCATGGCTTTAGATGAACAAATAAACCTCCAGCTTCTTATCCATAGATCCGTAAAGGAGCAGCTATCCTCTATAGGGATCGAATTTCTCTGAGCCATAGTAGAAAAGCTCCCTTCTACTTAAGGCACCATGCACTTAATGGAGTAAGCGACAGGAAAATCCTTTAAAGGACGGAAGACAGGGAGACAGGTATCCCTAGCTACTCCTTTTCCTGTGAAAATTTTTATAGCACGTCAGAAACATAAAAACTTCCAAGGGTTGATAACGACAGGGATATCGGTATCACCCAAGTAGCTAAAACCTCCTTAACAGTACACGAGGTGTTCAAGCAAACATCTGAAGGAGACCACTTCAGCATCAGATGAAGGAATTATACTGTCCGAATCTGAGATTTCACCCTCAGAAGCTACTGGCGAATTCTCCTCACCAGATTTAGAAGAGAGAGCAACCTGTGTAGCAGAAAGAGGAGCAGAAACCTTACTATCTGAATCTTCAAATGTCCTCTTGCGTTTCCCTGTAAGAAAGGAAAAGCAGATACAACTACAGATACCACAGAGGATACCTGAGCTGCAAAATCTGCAGGCAAATAAACTCCTCCAGGAGATTGAGAGGAACCACAAGGCACTTCATGTGATACCATAGAGGCTTGGAACTTTTAAGGAGAAAGCTGTAACATTGCCAGAACAGCATTATCCTGGGAGACATGAGGATCAGAGGGCAACAACCTATCTGTACATCCAATAGCTTTGGCTAAAAATGCAGCACAGAAACCTGTGCTAACAATAAGTTATTCCTAGGAAGAGATCCCTGTTCCATACCAGAACATATGCCCCAAAACACACATCTTTGTGTAAAAAAGACTAATTTGTTTACCACGAAACTAAAGTGTAAGACAAATTATTTCTAAAACAATAATTTAAGGTTTTATGAATTATGTACTCGGCTATCTAATAATGTATCTCTATTAATTTCAGCCTGTTCGTGGATGGCTGAATGGAAAATTATTTAAGATATGTTTGCTTTTAATTTATTAAGGAGAACATTTCTATAGCACTGCCCAGTGATAAACAGAAACAGAACGCTGCTCCGTTCTCAGCCTGAGAACAGGGCAGAGTTACATACACTGGCTCAGCAAGAGCCCAAAACGGCTCTGCTCCGCTCTTCTGAAGGAGGCAGGAACATGCAATGGGCAAGAGAATGAAGCGCGCATACATCTCGTTTCATTCTGCCGACAAAACTGAGCCATAATAGAACAATATGTTCGTGTAGGGCAAACAAGAAAACCAACAGTAAAATCACTGCTCCGCTTTACAAACGGAGCCTGCAAATTCACCAGATGTCTTTGTCTGAAAAAGTGGAAGAGACATAAATGCTAACTTGCCCTATAGGAGTGACGCCGCTAAGTGAAGAGCGCGCTCTCCTAACAGACTCCAGCATGATTAACAATAAGTAGTGTAGCACGTATACACTTGTAGATAATCTGTATTCTGTACATAATTCTACACAGAAAAATAAAATCTGAGCCCCCAACAGAGGGTTAACTCCTTCCTTGCCTAGAAGGAGATTAACCCTTAAGTCTCCATGGTCACATCCAAAGTAGTGCCTGCCCACTGCCAGCAAACATCCTTCATAAAGGATATTGTGTCCCACATAAAGTACAAGTATAGTCCTTAACCCCTGCAGTGCCAGCCTCCTAGCCCCAGAAGACAAAAGGCACTTACCTGCACATCTAGCTGTCCGGCAGGAAGACAGCTCACAAAGTATGAAAGAGCCTCCACTCCTCACAGAGACTTGTGGAAAAAAAAAGAAAGAACTGTGTAAACCTACTCTGGCTTTCTATGTTAGGGCAGCAACATGTTAGGAAAATGCAGTGAGGCCCACCTCACAAGTTCCTAACTGCTTTAAAGCCACCACTACTCTACTGAAGAGATTAATGTGGACTATGGCTAGACCCACTCCTTGACAAGGAAAGATCAGAGTGGCTTTCAAAAATAGGTAAAATCTTGCTTGTTGCAAAAAAAATTAAAAAAAATTCTTCAGACACCAAAACTTTACTTCCTCCATGCACCAAGGCAAAGAGAAATGACTGGGGTTTGTGGGAAGGGAAGTGATAGTTAACAGCTTTGCTGTGGTGCTCTTTGCCTCCTCCTGCTGACCAGGAGTGATATTTCCAACAGTAAATGATGACGTTGAGGACTCACCATATCTTAGGAAAGAAAAATCTCTGGTTCTTTGGGCAAGTTTGTCTCTTAAAATCTCGTTAGCGAAGGGGTATGAGTTTAGTAGCTCTCCTCTAGGTGGTTACTAGTGTTTAGTCGTCACTATGTGAGACTGTTTGAGTGTCTTCTCCAGATCACACTATGGATAATCATTTTCACACTGTGAAAGGGAGTCATGAATGAAATTGGGTTGTAGGGTGCGTACAAAGTAAAAAAGAGGCCCAGATTACAAGTGGCACGCTAATAATAGCACAGGGTGCAATATAAATATTGCTGGACAGTGTTATATTACCACTCAAACTGATATTACAAGTCCAAGGTAAAACAGATTTACCAGCGCAGGCTTAGTACGAACGACAAATGCTTTGAACGGATATTAGGACTACGCTAAATATCGCTGATATTACAAGTTGAAAGTTATGGGTTGCACTCGAGCGAAAGCCAAAATAACTCTCTATGCATATATTAAATATATAACAGAATTATAAATTTAAAAATAAAAATAAAATTTTCTTTTAAGTGTAGAACATAGGAATTTTAAGTATTCCTAATGCACCTTTGGCTTTGGTGCAGCTGGTCTAGCGCAGCTTTGGGTTAGCACACAGCTTTGGATTAGCACACAAGCAATAAACTTGCGCTAACTTTTAACTTACAACTTGTAATACCAGGGCTAACATGGGAGCACTATTGGTTTACCTTGGGTGTAGTTAGCACTCATGTCATATAAAAACTTATCGCACCACTTGTAAGCTAGCCCATATGATTTTAAATAATAAAGGAATATTCCAGTAACCCAGTTGAGAAAAATGGGGTGTGTTCATTCTACAGGCTCAATGGAAAATAGAAGTATTCAATGGCATCGCCGGCCTTTGCAGGTAGATGGTCTATCTTTTTAAGACAATAAAAACTCAACAAAAGAGTAACTCTCTTATTGAGTTTTTAATCATCTTGAAAAAAGGTGATTGATCCGCTGAAATACGTTGAGATGTTTTTTATAGATTTTATTATTAAACGTGTATTAAGATTAATCTGCTGAGAGTCTTCAGTAACCATACAGAATACAAGTTGGCTTTCCATTAAATACTTTCCTTTTGAAGCAGGTTGTTGGTTAAACGTTATTGCACCATCTTCTGTACAATTTCATAAAGGTACATTGAAGCTTGTAAAGTGGACCATCAACCTGCAAAGGCCAGTGCTGCCATTGAATACTTGTATACTACACTGGTGGTTGGAGAAACCAAGACTGACAGCGACCCAAAAGGGAAGTATTATTTGAATTTTTACTTGTAAATTCAATGTTTTTATTTACTGTGTCTTTATTGTTATTTGTCAATTGAAAATAGGATTGGTCTTCAATTTTTTTTTTCAGAGTAGAGGTACAGGTGGGTTAGAAGTCTTGGAAATGTTAATCTTCAGGTGGTGAAATGCCATCCAGTGAGAAATGCCAGACAAGCAGTCGCTGACGTGAGAAAGGACAGAGGGAGAGAGAACATATGTTGAGAGGTAGATCTGAGTGTCATCAGCATAGAGGTGATATTTGAATTGATAGCTGTTGATACGTTTACCCAATGAAGAAGTAAATATGGAGAAAAGTAGAGGACACAGGACAGAGTCAATGAAGAGGAGGAGTCGCCAGCAAATGACACAGAAAAGGACATGTTAGAAAGATAAGAGTTGATCCAAGAGAGAGTAGTGTCACAAAGACCAAGAGAGCTGAAAGCCTGTAGGTGGTTAGGGTGGTTAACTGCGTTAAAGGCAGCTCATAGTTAAAGTAAAATAAGTATAGACTAGTTGCTGTTGCTTTAAGCAGAAAAAAGGTCATAAGTATCCTTGGTGAGGGCAGTTTCAGTTGAGTGTTGAGGACTGAAGCCAGATTGCAGGGGGTCAAGCAAGGAGTTGGAGGACAGGAAGTGGGAAAAGCTAGTTTTTACAAAAGTTTTGATGTTAGTGGAAGCAGTGATATGGGGTGGTAGTTTGCGGGGGAATTAGGGTCAAGTGAAAGTCTTTTGAGTATAGGAGTGACATTTGAATGTTTGAAAGAAGATGGGAATGAACTGTTAGAAAGGTTGAAGATGTGAGTAAGAGCAGGAGTGAGGGTGGAAGACAGAGAAGGTATTAGATGTGAAGGGATAGGGTCGAGCGGGTAGGAAAGGAGGCATGTATGATAAGTAACCCACTTCATTCTCAGTGGCTGGGGGGAAGATGCAGAGAGTGGCAGAGGGGGCGACCGGGGATGGAGATGGAATATTGCAGATTAGTGGTGGGATGTTACTTTGGATAGTATGAGTTTTGTTTAAAAAGTAGGCCAGGTCTTGAGCAGATGAAGTGGGTGGTGCAGGTGGATAGGGGAGAGAGTTGAAAGTAGAGAAGAGTTATTTAGAGGTCGAGGGAAGAGTAGATATAAAAGAACAGAAGTATGTTTGCTTGACAGTGAAGTGAAGGGCAGATGTGTATGAGTGAATAATTAATTTATAGTGGATGAATAAAGGTTCAGAGTGAGATATACTCCAGACCTACTCTGCAGTGCGGGGGCATTTTTGAAAGTAGTGTCTTTGCTGAGAGTGCCAAGGTTGAAGCTAACGGCATGGGGTTTTGCACAGTTGGGGAGGAGCAAGAGTATCTAGTGCAGAGGAGAGAGTATTGTTATAGTGGGATGTAGCAAGATCATGGCAGGTTATAATGAAAGTGTGAGGGAGGAGATGTTGAATAAGTTTGGAGAATGGAGAGGATCCAAAGCATGCAGATTTGTACATGTGTGGAGGAGAGGTTGAAAAGTGGTTTTAGCCAACACATTAAGATTATAGGTGAGCAGATGGTGGTTTCAAATGGGAAAAGGGCAACAAGTGAAGTCAGATAAAGAGTAGAGGTAGGAAAATACAGTGTAAATAGACTGTCACAGTGAGTAGATGGATTGTGAGAGATCGAAGTAGGATGTGAGTGAAACAAATTTAGAGGCAGCAGTGAAAGATGGGTTATCGATGGGAATGTTGAAATCCCCAGGTATTAGGGTTGGTATATTTGGAGAGAGCTAGTGAGGAAGCCATGCAGTAAAGATGACAAGGAATTGGGAGGTTGTTCGAGGAGGGTGATAGATGACTGCCATTCAGAGAGAGGGGGAGAATAGGCAAATGCTGTAAACTTCAAAGGAGGAGAAGGAGAGAGATGGGAGCAGAGACAGGTACTGATAGGTGCAGGAATGGGAGAGCAAGATCCCAGAACACCATCAGATCTCTCACCTTGCCTAAGGGTATGGCTTAAGTGGAGACCACCATGTGTGAGAGCAACAATGGAAGCAGTGTTTTCAGAAGAAGATAGCTAGGTTTCGGTAATTGCTAGAAGATTGAAAGCGTTGGAAACAAAAAGGTTGAGAACGGTTGTAAGTTTTTGCAGACAGAGCAAGCATTCCAAAAAACATAAAAAAATAAAGGGAATAAGCCCTATGGGTTAATGAAAATTAGATTGTTAGAATTGCATTACCTAGAGATTTTACTGTGGGAGAATTAGTGAGTGAGTGAAAGTTTGGTAATAGTTGTGGAGCTAGGTTTAGGAGAGATATCAAGGAGCTATGAACTGGTATCTCTTTGCTTGTTGTGCACTTATATGTTAATGCTAATGCTAAACTTTAGAAGAAGGTTGAATCGTGTCTTTTGAGATTGCATTACACAGGTAATTTGTAATAATTAAGATAAGGATCCTTCAAAGTGAAACAATAGATGATAGATGGTTACACATAAACAGTGTTGTGTGTAGTTTTACTATTATTTATTTTAAAATAAATGTTTGTAACAAGATTTCTTTATCTAACATTTTTATTAAGACTTATGTTATCTTCTAAAGAAAATGAAACTTTAGGTATGTGATACATTGAGTTGTCAACTGCCTAAGCGAGACTCACATTATGTTACGATAAGGTCAGTAGAAGGTTCTGAAAAAAGATCTTGTAGTTAGTATATTCTTTTCCTGCCAGAGCAGAGATCCCTCATTAGTATGACACAGGGCAACGTTTGCTATATACAGCTAGACAGCGTCCCCTTCTTATCTGCAGGAGCTTGTTTCTCCAAAAGTACATGGGAGGGAGTTTCATTAGATTAAAAACTGACTTCATCAAAAGAATGTTGAAGATAGGGAGATAAAAATAAGCTGCAATGAGAGAATAAACCGTCCGGGAATATAAAAAATGAAAAAATACAAAAGAGGAGTGAATAGAGAGAGAACAGGAGAGAGAGGGATTAATAAAACATACACATATACCCAGTGTTATTTCCTATGTTCCTATGTTCAATCAATGTTTATTTTTTATTTGTAAACCTCCAACATTGTTGGACAATAGAATACCTCAGGTGGCAACATTACAGTGATACAAAGTATATTCTGCTACACTCCATTAATGAGTTGCAAATACATAACTAATGAGGAGGCAGCAGATTGGAGGGTAGTGAGTGCCTTACTCAAAATAAGGTTACATTTCTGGTTATATATCGTTCATATGCAGAGATAGGAGGGCCGTGAATGTGTTACTTAAAATACATTTTCAATATAGATGGATGTGGTTCATGCACAGGACCAGATTTGTTATTAGTACTTGTAATGTTGCCTATTGCAGTGGATGTTCTACAGGAGTGCAAAACACCCCAGTCTTTTCTTTGCATCCACATTGGGCTTTTTCAGCTGAGGAGGAGGGTGAAAATTGCCCCTTCCTGCCACTATCCAGTCATGCCTAGCCTCACCCACAGGAACATAGCCACGCTTCTGGACCACCAGTTAGGCCCTGTTCTGCCCCATTCTACCAACACCTCAACTTGACCCACTGACCAAACATAGCTGTGCACAAGCCCTTCTTTCGTAGTCCAAGTCTAAGGCCCTGATGATCAAAAGTGCAGCAAGGCGGCGAGAATCCTGGTGAAATATTTAAGTGCCGACATTACTGTTTAAAGGCAGCATCTTCAACAGGAGTTTTACTATACACTGCAATGGGTGGCGATGCTGTTGAAATATTCCAAGCAGCATCAGCAACGAAATTAACGATATAATATACCTTTTTGCAACAAATCTAATAAATACCTCTGCAAACTAACTCTACACTTCTTTAACCCCCTAAACCACTGTCCGCCAATAGCCCACCGCAATAAACTTCCTAACCTATTAATCCCTATACCCTTAATAGCCTACCACAATAAACCACCTAACCTATTAACCCCTATACCGCCAATAGCCCACTGTAATAAACCTCCTAACCTATTAACCCCTATATATACCGTCATAGCTCTGCGCCACAAACACTCTTTAACTTATTAGCCCCTAAACCACCACAACCAGACACCACAAACACCCGCTAATCTATTAACCCCTAAACCGCCACAACCCCCAACACAAATACCCCCTAATCTATTAACCCCAAAACAGCCACAATTCCCCAACGCAAACTAGCCCTACACTACTTAACTACCTAACAGCTAAACCCCCCAAAGACCCCTAACCTAACACCTCCTGAGTTACACAAAATAACAAAAACTAACATTACAAAAAATAAAAAAACACATAAAAGAAAAAGCACTACCAGAAATAAAAACCCAAGTTATGCCTATACTAAAACTAAAGTCCCCTTAAAAAGAAGCCCTTCCCAAAATAAAAAAACCCTATACTAACACTAAAACCTACTCTTTTATTTGGCACACAATTCCCTAATCTAAAACTAAGGTAACTCTTCACACCCCTAATAAAAAGCCTTTCGTAAAAAAAACTAAACTAAAAATTGCCATGATAAAGGCACTTGGTAGGGCATTGCACTATAGTAACTACAGCTCTTTTTTCCCAATTATAAAAACCTATTCTTAAAAAAAGATTGCCCTGAGAAGGGCATTTGATTGGGCATTGCCCTAAGAAGGGCATTTGGTAGTCATTACAGCTATTTTGCACAATACAAAAAAATACTTCTTAAAATAAATCTTGAAAAAAAAGATTGTTACAACTTTACTGCAAATATGTGTACATTTTACTGCATACACTTGTACACTTCACTGCAATTTGTACATTTCACTGTATACACTTCACTGCATATTCTTGTATACTTCACTGCATATATTTGTATACTTCACTGCATATACTTGTACACTTCACTGCATATTCTTGTACACTTCACTGCATATACTTGTACACTTCACTGCATATATTTGTATACTTCACTGCATATACTTGTACACTTCACTGCATATATTTGTACTCTTCACTGTATATACTTGTACACTTCACTGTATACCCAGGACTCTTCACTGCATATACTTGTTCACTTCACTGCATATATTTGTACTCTTCACTGCATATATTTGTACACTTCACTGTATACACAGTACTCTTCACTGCACATATTTGTACACTTCACTGTATATACTTGTACACTTCACTGTATATACTTGTACACTTCACTGTATACTATACACAGTACACTTTACTGCATATATTTGTATACTTCACTGTATATACTTTTATACTTCACTGCATATATTTGTACAATTCACTGTATATACTAGTACACTTCACTGTACACAGTACAAATGTGATAAAACACCGGAGGGCGCTAATGTGTCTTAAAGTAACCGTAAAACATATTAAACAAATAATACTGGAATATATAGTGCAAAGATGATAAAAAATAAAAAGAATAGAAAGTGGCACCTCATTAAATGTTAAGTAACACAGTAATAGAGTCCATTAGACGTGATGAAAGCAAATAGTCTGTTGAATCAATAGGAGTCCACAGTAATTTCAGCCGATAACATCAGCCTCCAAATGGCCGCAGGGATGTATCCTCTCTTCAGATGATGGCAAACATATATGTGTGAATTACAAATAGAGAAGGACGACCATTGTGTGCATCCACAGCCCAAAGAACCACACACATACAGCAACACTCTAATTCAGGGGACTCACACTTTGGCCGAGCACACCAATGTGCTTGTGGACACAGACTGGCTATCAGAGCAAACCAGCTTGCTCTCTCCGGCAGCCCTCTCCCCACAGAGGCTAAACAACAGCAGACTTCCTGGAACTCCACAGCGGTTTTGGTAATGAGCACCTTACTTGTTAAGAAATAGCGGACAATGATTTTAAAAATGAAAAACTCCTTTAATCATTGATAAAACATAAAATCCTTCTTATACAAGTAGGTGGAAAGTGTACATCAATAAAAATTGCTACGCGTTTCTCAGCTCTATCGGCCGTTTCCTCAGGCATCCTGAGGAAATGAAGGATTTTATGTTTTATCAATGATTAAAGGAGTTTTTCATTTTTTAAATCATTGTCCGCTATTTCTTAACAAGTAAGGTGCTCATTACCAAAACCGCTGTGGAGTTCCAGGAAGTCTGCTGTTGTTTAGCCTCTGTGGGGAGAGTGCTGCCGGAGAGAGCAAGCTGGTTTGCTGGTTTTATTTTATCACTACTACTAATTTATACAACAGATTAACTGTTTAATAGGAGAGCTCGATTTACATATCGTCCCCACTTGGATACATACTGTAGCAACCTGGTATTCATTACTATTTAGTAGACATTTTATTTTTCAGGTTTCTCCGTACTGTGTATTGTATTATTAGCGCCCTCTAGTGATTGATTCACAGATTTTCTCACTGTACACAGTACTCTTTACTGCATATACTTGTACACTTCACTGCATATATTTGTACACTTCACTGTATACACAGCACTCTTCACTGCATATACTTGTACACTTCACTGCATATACGTGTACACTTCACTGTATACACAGTACTCTTCACTGCACATATTTGTACACTTCACTGTATATACTTGTATGCTTCACTGCATATACGTGTACACTTAACTCCATATATTGTACACTTCACTGTATACACAGCACTCTTCACTGCATATACTTGTACACTTCACTGCATATACGTGTACACTTCACTGTATACACAGTACTCTTCACTGCACATATTTGTACACTTCACTGTATATACTTGTATGCTTCACTGCATATATGTGTACACTTAACTCCATATATTGTACACTTCACTGTATACACAGCACTCTTCACTGCATATACTTGTACACTTCACTGCATATACGTGTACACTTCACTGTATACACAGTACTCTTCACTGCGTATATTTGTACACTTCACTGTATATACTTGTATGCTTCACTGCATATACGTGTACACTTAACTGCATATATTGTACACTTCACTGTATACACCTGTTAAGTGTATACACTTGTAAAACTTATTAACTTATTCTCTATTTACAAAAATCTATAACTCGTACATGTGGGTTTCTTTGTTCTCTAATTCAAACTTTTTGTCTTGCATCATACAAGTGATCTAGATCTATACAATACTTAAGCTATCAATGCTGGCTCTGTGCAATTCTCTTGCTTCCAGGAATGGTAGTAAACAGCAATATCATGTCACATTTACATAATAATTTCCATATTCATCACAAAATCTATTGTTTCCTTTTATTAAGATAATTCACTGTATTGTTACCTTAGAAAATCAGTGGGGATTAAGTTTGAGTAATCACAATAAGCCTTATAGAACAAAACCATATCCCTAACTTGGGTAGGAGTTACTCGTTAATTTGCTGTTTTTTTTTTTTTTTACAAGTTCTTGGTATTGAGAGCGAAGCAAGGGGCTCGCTGGTCGCACGTGACAATAATTCTACTTACACTAGTTCATCTGCAAAAGAAGGGATTATGCGGGTGAGTATACTGGGCTGCTTATGATAATCGTCGGTTATAATGTTACTGGGGAGGATGTGAGTGTCTTTTCATTACTGGTTGATGTTCTGTGATTTTCCCTTCACCATTCACTACTGTATATTTGCCTCAAAATTATAACCAAGGCACAATGTCACACTTGGGTTGTTGCCATGGCCACAGTGTCAGAAGCAACATAATATGCCTGCAGTAATTCACCTGTGCATTAAGGGGAACGTTTGTTCACTCATTCAAATATTCAAATACTGGCATTCATGTGTGTGGCAGAACAAATGTCAAGGAGAACATTTGTTCACATATTAAAATCTTCAAATACAGGCATTCCTCCATCCTCAGTTTATAACTCCATTATAAATTATTACAATTTGAGGGAGGCACCAATACTGTATACTGGGATATTCAACAAATTTCCTCATGATATCACATGCTGGAGATGGCCCTTACCAGTTGCTTGGTCTGGTACAGGGGTCATAACAATGAAAATAAAGCTATTTAAAAGTTACAGCACCCAATTTGCTTGTTATTAAATGTACCTCTTTCTTTTGATCTCGTTTGTTAAAACTTAGCTCCTTCCATTACAGAAAACCTAGGTAGGCTTATTAGCATCTAAGTATCTTGAGCAATTTAGATTTTTGCAACAAAAAAAACCCTGTAACAACGTTATACCTTTTTGAAAACAACCCTACCTAAGAGTGGTCAAGACACAACTACATGCATACCTAAATATTCTGGCATGAAAAGGAGTTAAGTTTTAATTTAAGATTTCAAGAGTACATTTAACAGTAGCAGTAAACTAGATTTTGTTTCCAGTCATAAATGCTTTATATTTACTTCTATGTTTTTTTAAATATTTATATTATGTTAAATATTAAGACAGGAACTCAGATAATTAGTAAAAACAAATACATACTTGCCAACCAGTACCAGTCCAATTAAGGGGCAGATTACAAGTGGAGTGCTAAAATATCACTTTCATGAAAGCCATATTTGGGCTTCACTGTGTAATACCAGCTCACACTAATGTGCGCTGGTATTACAAGTTGTCACGAAAGCGTGCTTCCATAGGCTCCAATGGGAGCCTATTTCTGATGCCGTGAGAAACGGAATCAGAACCTAAGCACACAGCAAAGGGGGTAAGTAGCACAGCGATGGGCAGCAAATGTAAATATAAATGTATATGATTATATACATATATATTTATGTGTTAATATGGGTATATTAACACCCCACTCCTGCCAACTTTCCCCCAAAATACTGCCTGGTGCAGTAACTTTATTAAAACATAAAAATGCTGCTATCTTTATTTTTTTAATAAAATACACTAGACTGTATTTTGGGGGCATTTTGGGGCACATTTATAAAAATTAACCAGAGATCTCATCTCTGGTTAATTTTATGAGTGCTAATTGTTGGCAGTAGCCACTTGCAATGAACAAGCAGCAATAAACAGCTGATTAATTATTGCACACCAGCAAACGGGCAAATTTAGTGCTAGATGTAGCGCTCCACTTGTAATCTAGCCCTAAATATCCACTAATTAAATAAAAATGGCATTTTTTTAAATGCAATTTGGCTTCAGATCAGGATTTTGGTCTTTACAGCACAGAGAATATTAAGACGGTTTTTCGTATAGCATTTCCTGTTTGACAGATGCTTTCTAAAGTCACAGCAAGAAATATTGCAGAAAATGTGATCTATAATGTTTTTCCTGCCAGCAGCTAAAATTTCACAGAAGAATAAAAGCAAAAAAAATATATGTCAGCAATTAGGGCTCAGGTTTCTGAGAAGTAACATAACAGACACTCTGATTACTATTGTTGTTAGTACTTCCTTAAACTAGATAAAAGCAGATTTTGTCTTCTGTTCACACTCAGACGAATATGGTTAATTATTTGATTTTGTAAACGTTTGTGAAAGTAATAGACTAGAAAACAAATGAGTGAAGATTCCAACACCGAAATACAAACATTACAATAAGTGTCAACAATGCAATTAAAGGGACATGAAACCCAAATGTTTCTTTCAAGATTCACGTAGAGGATACCATTTTTATGTTTCTAAATTAGTTTTGATCTTGTGGTATTCTTTCTCGAAGAGCATACCTAGGTAGGTAGCATGCACACAAATGTGTTTTTTCTTCATGTCCCTTAAAAACTAATGCCCATAGCTGTGTCTTTCCTTGAGATGAATGCAAGCTACTCCAATCAAGCCTGACCCAATACATAGCCCAAGAGCAGTAGACTGCAGCCAGGGCTGCCACTAGACATTTTAGGGGCCCTGACTCAGCCAGTTTTCAATAAGCAACTAAACTATGTCATTTTGAAAGAGAAATTACAAACCTTCATTTTTGTTAAACAAATAGAGTTGCATCCAAAGCCAGTTATGAATAGAATTTAATAATATCAAGAATATAGCATTACTGGAACATTTACTGTCATATTGTTCAGTTCACAATGTACTCTACAGATAAAGGGGGATATGTATCAAGCTGTCAACTATGTTGAATTCGCCGGCATCAATACGCTCGCCTAACATTGCCTAACATCGCGGCCACATATCTCAATAGGCTCTCCTTATTTATGAAAAAAACTGCAAAAAGACGCGCACCAAGTTGTTAACTAGCAGTCATCGATCTCGCGTTTGTTCAGCTTTTTCGCAACTTTATTCATACCCTGTCACTAAACGCCAAAACTATACTAAAATGTTTAACCCCTAAACCGTCAGCCCCCCACATCACCATAAACTAAATTAAGCTATTAACCCCTAAACCTAACAAGCCGCTAACTTTAAATTAAAATTACAACATCCCTGTCTTCAAATAAATTTAAATTTACCTTTAGAATTAAAATAAACTATTTAAAACTATTAATTAACCTACCCTAACTATTATCCTACAATTAAATTAAACTACCAATTAAATAAACTAAATTACATATTAAAAACATAACCCTACTCAAATTATTTAAATATACCATTAAACATTATTAAAAACTACTAGGTTACAAACCCCCCCCCCCCCCACTAAATTACGAAAAAAAACACATCAAAAATAAAAAAATTACACCTAATCTAATAGACCTATAAAAATAAAAAATCCCCCCAAAATAAAAAACCCTAGCCTACAATAAACTACCGATGGCCCCTAAAAGGGCCTTTTGTGGGGCATTGCCCCAAAGATATCAGTTCTTTTACATGTAAAAAAAAATACAAACACCCCCCCAACAGTTAAACCCACCACCCACCCAACCAAAACTAATCTAAAATAACCTAAGCTCCCAATTGCTTTTTTACATGCCCAGACCGTAATCTAAAAATAAAACCCACCCAAGAAACCCTTAAAAAAACCTAACACTAACCCCGACGATCCACTTACAGTTCTTGAAGTCTTGCTTGAAGGATCCATCCAGTTGGAGAAGTCCTCATCCAGGCGGCAAGAAGTCTTCATCCCGGCGGCCTCTTCCATCTTCATCCAGCCGTAGAAGTCCTCATCCAGGCGGCAAGATGGCGTCCCTTGCATTCCTATTGGCTGAAAGATTTCAATCAGCCAATAGGATTAGAGCTGCTAAAATCCTATTGGCTGTTCCAATCAGCCAATAGGATTGAGCTCTCATCCTATTGGCTGTTCCAATCAGCCAATAGAATGAGCGCTTAAATCCTATTGGCTGATTGGAACAGCCAATAGAATGAGAGCTCTTCAAATCCTATTGGCTGATTTCAACAGACAATATGATTTAGCAGCTCTAATTCCTATTGGCTAATTGAAATCTTTCAGCCAATAGGAATGTAAGGGATGCCATCTTGAATGGCGTCACTTGCGTTGAAGTTCCAGTTTATGGCGGTGACCGTATGAAGAGGATTCTCTGTGCCGGATGTCTTCAGGATGGACCCGCTCCATGCCGGATGGATGAAGTTAGAAGATGCCATCTGGATGAAGACTTCTTGCCGCCTGGATGAGGACTTCTCTGGCTGGATGAAGATGGAAGAGGCCACCTGGATAAAGACTTCTTGCCGCCTGGATGAGGATTTCTCTGGCTGGATGGATCCTTCAAGCGCGACTTCAAGAACTGTAAGTGGATCGTCGGGGGTTAGTGTTAGGTTTATTTTAAGGGTTTTATTTTTAGATTAGGGTCTGGGCATGTTAAAGAGCTAAATGCCCTTTTAAGGGCAATGCCAATACAAATGCCCTTTTCAGGGCAATGGAGAGCTTAAGTTATTTTAAAAAGGTTTTTTATTTGGGGGGGTTGGTTGGGTGGGGGGTGGTGGGTTTAACTGTTGAAGGGGTGTTTGTATTTTTTTACAGGTAAAAGTGCTGATATCTTTGGGGCAATACCCCACAAAAGGCCCTGTGGCCAGGGGCGGCAAATTAGGGGTGTTTAGACTCGGGTTTATGTTAGGGTGTTAGGTGTAAACGTACTTGTTTTCTGCCATATAAATCAATGGGTTATATTTCTTTGTCTTGCAGCATCGAACATAAGCTTTCGCTGCTTTCAGACTCCCATTAATTTCTATGGCATCTGCGGCCTCCAGGGTGGCGGATTGATAAACAGGTACGATGCATCCGAATAGCCGTGAGCATACCTGTTAAAAGTTTGATAACTTGGAAAAAGTGTCAGATAGAGCCGAATGTGTATTTGGAACATCTGTAATGACGTAAGCATCGATCACAAATTTCAACTTTTGCCAGTCTGTAGGCTTTGATAACTAGGTCAGACCAATCTTGCAACAATTATGATGCAGAATTCCAGCGTATTTTAGGTTAACAGCTTGATATATATCCCTCAAAGACTTTTATTTACAGAGAAGATAAATCACTTGTAACAGGAGACTTTATTTTTATGACAAAAAGAAAGAAAAAAATAGGTTAATTCTGTTCAAATACTTCTATAATCAATTAATTACTGTGCAATTTCACCTTGACAGATGTGAATAAATATATTTAAATTCATATACAATCTCACACAAAATATATTTCAGAGATCTGTTCCTTATTCATTTTCCAGTAAAATATTTACCATTGTATCATATTAGCTATAGTAAGATCTTCCCTGAATTAAAATAAATGTAATCACAACAGGGTTTCTCCAAAACTGTAAGTTAATTGTTCTAAAATGTTCACAGAGGCTGTAAGGTTAAACTATGTGTTATGTCACAGATAATGTCTGATTCTGAACAGGCCCTAGTGACTGACCTTCAAGCTCTAGTAGCCGCTTCAGTAACTAAGGCAATGTTCACGGTTATGGGAGACCCTTGAACCCACCCCTGATACCATGGCAAAAACACTCCAATACTCTGATCCAGAAACTGACCCACGCCCTAAGAAAAGGACAGCTCAACCCAAACACTTGGATGATGACACTTCTTCCAAGCGCACAAAGACTGCTCTGACCCCCCCATGGGGTAATAATTAGGGAGAGTGAAACTCCTGCCGTGCCACCCCCTAATCATTAAACTATCATCTGATCCTACCATCACAACTTACTACCCTGATGGTTATCTCTCAGATAATAACTCTGACTATGACACCCCCCCTTAGGAAGAAACTTCAGAAAATTATGTCCCAGAGCGGCATGTTGATACACGTACCCAAGAGATTTTAGACCCAATGGGCCAACCAGTTTTTTAATCCAACCACATTAGGCATCCTCTGTCCTCTGAGTGGCCCCCCACTATATTGTCCTGTTTATAGCATTGGCTGAGAAAACCCCTACCCAATGACACCCGTAATAAATTACAAGCAGAATGTCCATGTCCTGTTCTATCTGATAAGGAGTCTGCAGAGTTTGACCCCACAATTATCACATTTATGACCAGGGGCGGTCGCAGCCCCAGAAGGGGTATCGATTGCTCCCTTAAATCTGCTCAAGACAAACTCCTGGATCTTGTAGGATTCCTTCGCAGATACTGCAGCTGGCAGATCACACAGTTATTTCACCTTCTAACATCCAAACTTGAGACTATTCACAAAGAACTAAGGGCCCTTATCAAAAAGTCCCACATTCAGCTACAACAGCTAGCCCGGATTATTGGTCTCTTGTCATCCTCCATATATTCAGGCCATCTTTCCAGGGCCTCTCTATTATTGAGCCATGCAGAGGCTCAAACACACTCATTTGAATCACGATCCTTCATATTTTGAACATATTGCCCTCTCTCCAGAGGTCAAACAGGAGACCTCTTGGGGGCTTCACAATATTGAAGCCTGGAATGGCAGGGCAATTTCTGAAGCTATCCCATATAATGACATTGATTCAAATGCCAGCCTCTTCAGTTGGGGAGCTAACAGCAACTTTCAGTCCACTGGAGGCAGATGGACTAAGAGGAGTCCTCGTTCCACATCAACTACCTGGAACTCATTGCTAGTTCCTTTGCCATCCGGTCCTTTGCATACTCTTTAGTGAACTGCTGCATCCTTCCCTGTATAGACAATATTTCTGCAGTTCAATATATCAACAAACTAATGGGGTAGCAGGTCACTGACCCTGTCAAATTTAACACAACAATTTTACCAAATCTGCTTTGGCAACAGAATCTCGGTAGTGGCAAAATATCAACCAGGTCAGTCCAACATCATATATTGGAGGGATGCAAGCAGTTGGAAACAGCACAGATGGCTTTTCAATGTATCCAGTGCCTCAGAGGTCCAATCTCTTTAGACCTTTTTGCATCCAGGATCAATACTTCAGTTGGTTTCCAGACCCGGGAGCTCAGGCCATGGATGCATTTCTCCAACCCTGGCCCACGTCAGGAGCTTATGATTTTTCACCGTTCTCCGTGATTCCCAGGGTTCTTCTCCACATGCAGAGACTCCAAGTCCTTCTAATCCTAGTTACTCCTTCTTGCCAGCCCAAGCTTGGTTTCCAGCCCTTTTAGAACTGTCTGTTCAACTCCCTTTTCTGATTCTGACATTCACAACTCTGCTTCCAGACACCAAAGGTGTTCAACATCCCCTAGTGTTGAACAAAAGCCTTCAACTGTTAGCCTGAATGATTTCAGGAGTGTCTGGTATGTCTCAGGACATTCGTCTACAGCTTGCAGACTCTTTCGGGACTCTTGGGTCCTAAGAACTCCCACGTGGTCAGATGCTTTGAAGAGACAGTCTAGTCAAAATTAAACTTTCATGATTCAGATAAGGCATGCAATTTTGAAACAACTTTCCAATTTACTTTTATCATCAAATTTGTTTTGTTCTCTTGATATTCTTTGTTGAAAGCTAAACCTAGGTAGGCTCATTTGCTAATTTCTTTTCTTTCTTTTTTTTTTTTTAAATATAATTTTTATTGAAGTTCAGAAAAGTAACATATTACAATCCGTTGCAAAACAGGTTACAGAGCTTTTCATAGGTTACAGTTGGTTATAGCTTGGCGGGAACAATTGAAACAAGTAAACAAACAAATAACATTGAATCTCCTTAGGAAAGTTGAACTTCTCTTGCAAGGTTTCTTTTCTCTTTTTCTTATCTTGTCTTTTGTAATAGACTTTGCACATACTAAGATATTGGTGGGTTTCAAATGTCTATTTTATTGTGCAAGGTTGGAAAGAGCATAATCACAGTCGGGTGTGGCTAATAAGGACAACACCACGGGTGGGGGAGAAAGAAGAACAAAAAAACAAAAAAAAACAAAAAAAAAAGGAAGAGGAAAGGGGGAAAGGGGTCCTAGGTGGGGGAAAATGGGAAGGGGAGGGGGGGATGACTGGCTCGTATATCTATCGTTCCTGCTTACTATTCAGCGAGGGGGTCAGGTCATCTGCCTCCATGTTTCCCAGATTTCTGAGTGGAGGAAGATTTTATTGTGTTGAGTGAAAATCGGGCCTTCCATTGTCTCGAGATAGGTCATGGTTCTGACAACTTCCTCCCAGGTGGGTGGGGTTTTTTGTCTCCATAATCTCGCAATGGCCTTTGCTAATTTCTAAGCCCTTGAAGGCCACTTAAACTGCATTTTGACAGTTTTCCACAGTGCTAATTTATGTGTGCTATATAGATTATAGTGTACTCACTCCAGTGGAGTTATTTATGTGTCAGCATTGATTGTCTAAAATGAAAGTCTGTCTGCAGAGGCTTAGATACAATATAATCACAGAGGTAAACAGTATATTAATATAACCTTGATGGTTGTGCAAAACTGGGGAATGGTCAATAAAGGAATTATCTATCTATTTAAACAATACAAATTCTGGAGAAGGCTGTCCCTTTAAGCATTGATGAAAATGTAGAATTCCATACTTAAAGAGATACTGAACCCAAATGGTTTCTTTCATGATTCAGATAGAGCATGCAATTTTTTTAAATCATTTATTTTGACAGTAAACAGATTTGATTTAACAGAAACAGTGCAACAAAAGGATGACATTATAAGCAGAGCATGTTAATCTATAAACATCCTTTAACTTAAACATTTTTAGACAGAGAAAAACAGTTTACTGGGTTTTTTCCAATTTCTTTGACCCAAACAACACAACACAAAACAAACAAAAAAAAAAAAAAAAAAAAATAGGGGAAAAGAAAAGAGAAGGGGGGGTAGACTAATAAACTCCTCTCCCCTCCCCTCCTCTCCTACCAAATGTTAAGTTGCACCAGCTCTGAATTCCTGAATGGAAAAATCAAATATTCTATCTCACTTGTTGGGAAGCTTTTAATGAAAGCTGACCATTTCTTAAAAAATAGTCTAATATCCTCTTCGTTATTCAAGTTGGTATCCCTTTGCTCCAAAATACATTGTTTTTTAAGATAATTCTTTACTTCTAAGATTGAGGGGGCCCTATGCTTTTTCCAACATTTCAGGATTAGGTGTCTAGCGGCTAAGATTGAGAGAATTATTAGTTTTTCCTGGTGATGTTGCTCTTCCTTCTTTATACAAAATATTACTTGTATAAGTGTAAGACCCGGAGGGGAGATCCCCAGTATGTTATGGCACCAATATTCTAATTTAGACCAGAATTGTCTGATTCTCGGGCAGCTCCAGAACATATGTTTCAGATCAGCTGCATGGAGGGAACATTTTGGACATTTTTCAAAATTTGCGTTGTGTATTTTAAAACCTTTCTCTGGCGTGAAATATACCTTATGCAATAATTTGATGTGTGCCTCTCTCCAGTTTGCTGAGAGTGTAGCCTGAGAAACTTTCCTAATAGACTTTTGAATAAAGTTAGGTTCTATATTATTAGGGACAATTAATCTATTCCAACCCAGTTCTATCTGTTCTAGAATGAGGAGTCCCTTAATGCCATTTATAGCCCTATAACAGAAAGAGATTGATGTATGACCAGCCTTCATTAGTAAGAGCCAATTTTCGATTTTTCCCAAATCCCAGTTCCAGTCTGACTTTCTAACCAGTTCCGTGATGTAGTGTCTTACTTGTAGATATGCGAAAAACTCATTGTTTGCCAGATTAAATTCCCTTTTTAATTCATCAAATGTTTTTACACATTTCCTGTCTTTCTTTACAAGTTGTTGAACATTCTTTAAGCCCCTAGATGCCCATCTGTCAAATATATCCAGACTTAGGCCTGGTGGGAAATCAGGATTCCCCTTTATTGGGGTATACTGTGAGACACTACAGTTGACTTTTAAGAGGGTCCCTATCTTCCACCAGGCTCTGATAGGGTTCAGAATAGTCTTGAGCTTTTTAATTTCCCGTGGTAGTGTTTTGGGCTTACAGTGTGCCAAACCTATTGGGAGGAATGGATAGCAGATATTCTCGTCTACTGAGTTATTAGTCACATAATTCTTCTGGAGGAGCCAGTCAGACACTGTACATGCTAAAAAAACCAGGTTATATAGTCTGATGTCCGGAAGAGCTAATCCCCCGTATTCTTTCCCTACTGATAGTTTTAGAATTGAGAGCCTGGATCTTTTCCCTTGCCAGATGAAATCTCTAATCGCAGAGTTAAGAGACCGAATGTCCTTTTCAAATAATAATAAAGGGATATTTTGAATTACGTAAAGAAGTTTAGGGAGGAGAACCATCTTAAACAAGGCTATTCTCCCTGAGAGTGAGATTGGTAAATTTCGCCATATTTTCATTTTCTCTCGAATCGTAGAGAGAATTGGAGTTATATTAATTTCATATAGCTCTGAGGGATTAGCTGGGACATTAATTCCTAGATATTTAAAAGAATCCTTCACTTCCTTGAAGGGGCAATTTCTTACTGAATCCAATTTCTTTCGGAGCCAAAGAATTTCTGACTTGGATGGATTTATTTTGTATCCCGAGAAGGACCCGAACTTAGATATTATACGCATAAGTTTGGGTATATTCTTTCTTGTATTTGATAAATAAAGAAGTATATCGTCTGCGTAGAGGGCGATTTTTAATTCGTGCTTAGAAATTGTAATCCCTTGAAGAGACTGTCTAATTTTTATTGCCAGAGACTCTATGGCTAAGTCAAAAATAAGAGGAGACAGGGGGCAACCTTGTCGTGTTCCTCTTTGAATTTCAATATCTGGTGATAATAGATTGTTAACTATTAATTTGGTATAAGGATTTTTGTACAGATTTTTTATAAAACTGAGAAAGTTGCCTATGATTCCAAATTTGACAAAAGATGAAAATATATGGTTAAAGTGTACTGAGTCAAAGGCTTTTTCTGCGTCAATTGCAACTATTGCCAGATCTGGTTCGCCCCCCGTCTCCTCATTGGTGAGAGACTTCCGAAAGAAATATTCTGTAGTTGTTAGTACTTCTCTGATTTTGGATGCTGAGTTGCGGAATTTAAGAAAACCCGCTTGATCTCTGTGTATGACCTGTGTTAGACCAGTTTGAAGCCTACTGGCTAAGATTGAAGTTAAAATTTTGTATTCCGAATTAAGAAGAGCTATCGGCCGGTAGGACTCCTTTCGTGTTGGGTCTTTTCCCCCTTTAAGCAACAAAGTTGTATAGGAGGCCGTGAAACTAGGTGGTATAACTTTACCCCTGATATAGAAATCATTGAATAAATTGCATAAATGTGGTACTATTTCAGGGGCTAGAATTTTATAGACCTCGTTTGGAAGCCCATCTGGGCCTGGCGCTTTATTTACCGACAGCTCTGAGATTGTTTTACTAACTTCTTCCTCTGATATTGGTTTATTTAGGTTAAGAATTATTTCCTCCGGAACTGTGGGGCAGGTTATTTTGCTCCAATATTTCTGAGCCTGAACCGCATCTGATGCCTTTATTGAATAGAGATCTTTGAAATAATTTGTAAAGACTTCTAAAATATCTTCTGATTTTGTATATAACAGGGAGTCTTGTTCTATTCTGTCAATAAGGGAAGGTTTTTTTTCCCCTTTAACTAATTTTGCAAGTAACTTGCCAGATTTGTTACCAAACCTATACAGTTTGGACTGAAATTTGAGGTCTTTATGAGTTTCTATAAGTAGCGCTAGAGCGTCTCTTTCATTTTTAGCTTTAATGTATCTAGACCAGTTAAAGGGTGTCTTGTGTAACAGATAGTGGTTATAAGAGTTTACTACGAATTGAGTCGCTTCTTTCTCTCTCTTTTTTAATTTGTTATTTAGCTTAGCGGCATAGGCAGTTATTTCTCCTCTCATGACTGCCTTTGCGGCACCCCAGAAGATTTCCGGTCTGTCAATATAGTCTATATTAAATTGTATGTATTCTTTAAATTTGTCGTTTAGATGTTTTTTGAATTTTATATCATTGGATAGGTAAAAAGGAAACCTGAACCTCGGTGAAGTTTTATTAGAACTGTTCGTTTGAATCTCGAGAAAAATCGGGGAATGGTCTGAGATAATTATGGATGTGATTCCTGCTTTTATATTTTTTGTGCAAAGCCTCTCATCCACTAGAAATAGGTCTATTCTAGATAGAGTTTTGTGTGCCCTTGAGAGACAGGTATAATCTAGAATATCAGGATTCTGGATTCGCCAAATGTCTTTGACTGATAGGTTCTGACAAAGGTTTTTAAATATTTTTGTTTCTAATTTATCTTTTTTGGATTTTAATTGTCTGTTATTATGTCTCATTCTGTCTAGGGGGGATTGGGGAGCCATATTGAAATCTCCTCCTACTATCAGGTAACCTTCAGAGTGAGATAATAGCATGGATTGTAATAGATCCCAATATTCATAGTCTAATTCATTAGGCGCATATATGTTGCACATTGTATATATTTGTTTGGCAATTCGAATTTTCAACACTACGAATCTCCCCTCCGGGTCACTTTTTGTCTGTAGCAACTCATACTCTAATCTTTTGCCTATCATTATTGCCACCCCCCTTTTCCTTCTGTTACCGGGTGAAAAAACAACTTCTTTTATCCATGAACCTTTTAGTTTCATTGTTTCTTCGTTATTTAAGTGTGTTTCTTGAAGAAACATAATATCAGCTTGTAATTTTCGCATATGGGATACTATAGTTTTCCTTTTAATAGGAGTTGAAATTCCTCCAACATTCCAAGATATCACCTTAAATTTATCTAGTGACATAGTCAGTCAAATTGTAGGTTTAACTTGTATTTAGGAATACTTGGAAAAAGATAAGGGGGGGGCGAGCCGGAGGAAGGAGAAAGAGAGAGAGAAAGAGAGAGGAAAAAAAAAAAAAAAAAAAAAAAAAAGGATTTTTGGGTCTGGAACCTCTATTATATGGTTAGGAGGGGGAACCCACCTCCCTCTGATTGCCCTATCACGAAAGGGACCACTTTCTATAAATAGGATTCTTTCTTTTGAATCCATGACCATACTTTACAATAATTAAAACAGGAAAAAGAAATAAAAAACAAATAGTGAATGAAAGAATTGAACAAGGTACTATGATCTTTTTAAACCAGTAGGCTCCTGCTGAGAAAAAAAAATTAACCTACGGGTTCTAGTCCTGCATAGAGGCGCTCTGCCTCTCTAGCATTGTCAAAAAAATGAATGTTATCTCCAACAGCTACTTTGAGTTTAGCAGGGTAAATTAGAGTGGCCCTGTAACCCTTTTGAATAAATTTTGAGCAAATGGGAGTTAAATCTCTCCTTTTTAAGGAGGTTTCCGCTGAGTAGTCTTGGAACACCAAGATTTTACTCCCGTCAATAATAATCGGTTGTTTTTTCCTGTACTGTTGCAACAGTTTCACTTTATCTAGATAATTTAGGAAACGGGCAATAACTGGTCTGGGTCTTCTGGAGATATTAGTGTCCATGTGAGGGGGGCCCACCCTGTGAACCCTTTCAATTATTATCTGAGAATCTGACATTTCCAAGAGTTGGCTTAGTGTTTCTGTTATAAATAGTGTTAGGTTCTCAAACTTTTTTGCTTCAGGTATGCCAATTATCCTTATGTTGTTTCTTCGGGACCGATTTTCTAGGTCTTCTAATCTCAATTGCATTTTTTGCAGTTTGGTTCCTGCGTCATCTAATTTAAGACCTTGAGAAACTGTGAGGTCTTCCAAGTCTGACACCCTTTGCTCTGCCTCTTGCAGTCTATTAGAGAACTGCTTAAATTCTTGTGATAATAAGTCTATATCATGCTTTATTTCAGATCTTAGGGTGTCAAACTTGGGGGACAAAGCCTCTGTTATATTGGTAACTAGATTTTGCAAATTTAATACCTCACTGCCTGGATTTAAATTACTTATAGCGTGTAATTCTGCTGTTATCTCAGTGTGGCCTTTGTTTTTTTTGTCTCTGTTTCTGCCTGCCATATTTGGGGATGTAATCTTTGAAGATGTGTTAAGAAACTTGTCCATGTGTTGGGTGAGGAGGTGAGGGAAAAAAAAATAATAATATATAATTGCTATTGGGGGGGATACCCCTGAATTGTGAGAAAAGTGAAGAAAAGAAAAAGAAGGATGTGTTACAATATACAAGTGAAGAAAAGAAAAAAAAAAAAAAAAGGGGAAAAAGAGGGTGTGAGAGGTGAGGGAAAAAAACCAAGATATGTGATTTTTTTCTTTTTTTTTTTATATAAAAAAAATATAGGAGGGATTCAACCCTTAAGTGACTTTTATAGGAAAAGATTCAAGATTGTGCTTATCAGATTATGGCAGTCAGGAACATTTCATAGAAAGGCCTTCTGGTCCTAAAAGCTGGGCCCACTACTTTTCCTTGTGCAAATGACTACACCCGTTTCCTACTGTTCGGGTGTGTTTATCCTTCTATACAAGAAGGAATTATATGGGTTGGGAGTGAGACTGCCCTCAGTTGCCTACTCTTTAAATTTGCTATTATCTACAGCCTTTAACAAAATTCTAAAATGCCTATCTTGAGTGGTGCTATTCGTTTGAAAAAATGTCTAATGAGTATCTGGGATTAGAGTCTGGTCTCTAGAATATAGGTAGATACTTGTACTATATGCTCAGATTAACCCTAGCAATATTCGGGGTACTTCGGATTTAGTATCTGATTTCTAGGTAGGATAGAACCTGGTAATCTTCTATCCTATGCTTTAGGAAATTCTCAAAGACTAATTACTACAATTTATAGCCCCTTCTATTTTCCCCCTTCTTCTTCCCCTGCCCTATTGCCTACCCTTACAAGATAATCTTATATAAATGGTGATTAGTTTATATATAACATTCAGCTATGTAGGTCATTTTGTTTGTAGGGAATTTTGAAAAATGACCCAGCAGTTGGAGACCTTTATATATGTTGAAAACTTAACATGTATAATGCTGCACAGACATACTTTTTGTTTGAATATCCAAGTATATCGTACGTTAATGAATAAGTTCAATACAAAGAAACACCAAAGCGACCTAATTCAGTGGTATGCAAAACTTAGGTGCCTTATCAAGGTTACAGGTGAGAAAAAAAAAAAAAAAAAAAGAGAAAAAAAGAAAAAAACAACCCTTTTCAGTAAAGCAGGCACTTTTCCTTCTCTCCCCTTATGAAAACCTTTAGTTCTGGCGTGTGTTTTTATGGAGCAAGAAAATTGTGACTGTTTATAATAGTTATATCACTTTTGAAAATTTATGGCTTAATGTCTGTCTTGGCTTAGACCTTGATTTTCCCTTGTTCCAATCCTTGCAGCCTTATTCTGAGGTATTAATAGTCCCAACCGCTATGGTTCTTTAATCTGTTATGGGTTAATTTCCTCCGGATAGCAACCACTATTGTAAGGTTTCTTCCCTGTAAAGATAGTTCTCGGACTTGAACATATGAGTTTCAGTTTAACCTGCAGCACCATTACACTTATTGTTTCAAATCCCCTTTTGCAGCTTCTCTAAACATTTTTCAATGGAGTTGTCCCTTCAAAAACAGAGCTTTTTATAACAGTTCTTGGTGTATTACTCACCCTCCGGTGTCCTACAATCCCTGCGGTCTGAGGTTTGTCCTCCAATCTTTAACTCTTTTCTTTGCCCTTCCAGGAGGGAAGAGTCACACTTGAGATCTGGAGGGATTAACTTTTCTTAGTCCGCCGCCTCCCGCGCAGCAGCGGTGGGGGAGAGGGGGTCCGATGGTCTCTTCCAGGCACAGCCCTGTAACGGTGTTGACTTTAGAGTAGCACGGCTTACCGGCTCCACAAGAAAAACTCCCAGCGTAGTTGCCGCAGCCTGCGCTCTCCTGCAGTGCCAGCTCAGCCGACTCTCGAAAACTCCTCCTCCCACGCAGCACCGGTGGGGGAGGAGGAGCTGCTGTCGGTACCTTTCCGAACTCCTGGGCTGGTCTGGGTAGAAATCCTCGGGCTTCACAGACCGGTAAGATGAATCTTGTGTTTCAACACCTGGAGGGGTAAAGGACAGCTAGGTACACCCGCGAAGCTGGAAAGAAAGGGGGGGGAATGAAATACGATGATGTTGTGCTGCAGGCTTAAAAGTCTTTACAGGTGTGCTGTCTTAAAAAAATTTTCAGCACTGCTTGTATAGTGACTTGTAAAGGTTCTCTTCTATAAATTTGGACTCCTGTTCAAATAAGTTCCCTTCAGAGACAGGGATTCCTCTCTTCAGTGGGATGGAGTTTCCACTGTGAATTCCGGCAGCGATAAAATTTGCCGTCCTAGTAGCAGTCCCCAGGTATGAGGGCTTGGCGCGTGGAAAACACCGCCAGGTGCTTGTGGCAGGAGAACACTCGCTCAGCTACCTGTGCTAAGCTCCTCCTCCGGAACTCTCTCTAGAGCATGCAATTTTAAGCAACTTTTTAATTTACTTCTATTATCAATTTTTCTTTGTTCTCTTGCTATCTTTATTTGGAAAAGAAGGCATCTAAGCTAAAGAGCCAGCAAATATTAGTTTCAGAACCATGGACAGCACCTGTTTATTGGTGCTGTCCAAACAGCAAGAACAACCAAGGTTGTTCACTAAAAATGGGCCGGCATCTAAACTTACATTCTTGCTTTTCAAATAACTATACCAAGAGAATGAAGAAAATGTGATAAAAGGAGTAAATTAGAAAGTTGTTTAAAATTGCATGCTCTATCTAAATCACGAAAGAAAATGTTTTGGTTCAGTGTCCCTTTAAATCTGAAATAGTACAAACTCAGCTTAAATAACAAATGTGATACAATGTTAACTTGACTGTAAAACAATGTAGAAGATTTCCACTTGAATGTTCTAAACTATGTATAAAAATGAAGCATACATATTCAATGTTTCTATTATGAAATTTGAATAAGGGCATACGCGAGGTCTGTGCTGTACACTATTGGAAACTTTTAATGTGTTTTAACCTGGTTGAATGAATAAAATAATTAAAAGCAAAACTAAAATATGATGCAGGGCACTGGAGTGTATATTGATAAATGGGGAAGCATTAGCTTGGGATATTTACTGAAGATGAAAACAACGCTGAAGTGTGGCATTTGCACTGTTCCTCAAGAGGTGCCCCTCGCCCCTTGGGAAGTAGCTGACACTTTTACAGAGGAACAGGATCGATAAATCCTGATAAGGGTACTGAGCACATTCAGTGCAGTCCTACCAGAGATAATGATCTGATTTGAACAAAAAGAAGCCAAAGAAGCAGGCAGGTTTATTAGAAAGAGATTTGTTCTACTCTTTTATTGTCAGGAGACTAAACTCACAATTGTTGATTGATTTGACTTCTTTACAATTTCACTTCCTGGCTGCTTATTTTATAGGAAATGTTGTGACTTTGAACATCTATATAATAGCAAACAAGGATTGTTTGTTCCTAAGGTTTTTAAAAAAAAAAAAAAAAAAAAAACAGGAGACAGGACAGAAATTAAACAAAAGTGATAGGACATATGAGCCAGGGCAGTAAGCAGAGGAAACAGGGACAAGGTACAGACTGGGGAAGTATGTAGACTTCTTTATACAAATCAACAGTCATGTTTGCTTTGGTCTCTATTTTCCTCATACCTTAATCTATTGTGTTCCTTTATTGCCTCAAATGTATATATTTGAAAACCTAAACTCTCTATTACAAAAATGCTCCCGCACTGCTGAGCGTGCCTGGAGGAAATCCCGCTCTGAACCTGATTTCATGCACTATAAGTTCATTCTTTACTCTTACACCTCTGCCCTTCGCTTAGCTAAGCAAACCTACTTCTCTTATATCCACTCACTCTTTAAACCCGAAAAGACTCTTCTCCATCTTCAACTCTCTCCTCTAGCCACCTGCACCACCCCCCTCATCTGCATTCAGTGCTCAAGACCTCGCTGACTATTTTTTTAATAAAACACTTACCATCTGAAGAAACATCCCAACACAAACCTGCAATCTCCCAACTCCGCTCCCAGTCACCCCCTTTGCCACTTTCTGCACCCTCCTCCCAACCACTGAGAGTGAAGTGGCTTCCCTTTTGTCTTCCTCTCACATCACTACCTTCCCACTTGACCCTATTCCTTCACATCTAATTCCTCCTCTGTCTCCCACCCTCACTCCGGCTCTTACTCACATATTCAACCTATCCCTTTCTACCGCCTCATTCCCTGCCTCCTTCAAACATGCAAAGGTAACCTCCATCCTCAAAAAACCCTCCCTTGACCCTAACTCCCCTGCAAACTACCGCCCCATATCACTGCTCCCGCTAGCTTCAAAATTCCTTGAAAAACTAGTTTTCAATCGCCTAACCCACTTCCTGTCCTCCAACTCATTGCTCGACCCCCTGCAATCTGGCTTTCGTCCCCAACACTGAACTGAGACTGCCCTCACCAAGGTTACTAACTATCTCCTTTCTTCTAAAAACAAAGGCTACTACTCTATACTCATCTTACTTGACCTCTCTGCTGCCTTTGACACTGTTGACCATCCCCTTCTCCTACGGACTCTCAGCTCTCTTGGTCTTTGTGACACTGCCCTCTCCTGGATTCACTCTTATCTCTCTAACAGATCCTTCTCCATCTCTTTTGCTGGTGACTCCTCCTCTCTCTTGCCTCTGTCTGTTGGAGTACCTCAAGGGTCTGTCCTGGGTCATCTACTCTTCTCTATTTACACTTCTTCACTGGGTAAACTTATCAACAGCTATGGCTTCAGCTATCACCTCTATGCTGATGATACCCAGATCTACCTTTCCATCCCTGCACTCTCTCCTTCTGTCAATTCTCACATCAGCGACTGCTTATCTGGCGATTCCTCCCGGATGGTCTTTTACCACCTAAAAATAAACATGTCCAAGGCCGAACTACTTCTAATTCCCCCCTCTAACTCTACTCCAGTTTCTAATTTTTCTATCACTGTTGACGGCACCACTATCTCCTCATCACCCCAAGTCCGCTGCCTCGGAGTCACGCTTGACTCAAATATGTCCTTCATTCCCCACATCCAACTGCTCTCTTCATCCTGCCGCAACCACCTACGCAATATCTTCAAAATTCGTCCATTTCTGAGTGCTGAAACTACTAAACAGCTAATCCACTCACTGGTAATGTCCCGACTTGACTACTGTAACAACTTACTAACTGGCCTCCCTCTCTCCCGCCTCTCTCCCCTCCAATCCACCCTAAATGCATCTGCCAGGCTAATCCACCTCTCTCAATGCTCTGTTTCTGCTGCACCTCTCTGTGAGTCCATTCACTGGCTCCCCATTCACAACAGAGTTAAATTAAAAATTCTCACCCTGACCTACAAAGCCCTCACCAATGCTGCCCCACCCTACCTGCCCTCACTCATCAACAAATATACTCCTGCCCACCCCCTAAGATCCAACAATGACCTGCTTCTTGTGTCCTCTACCATCACCTCCTCTCATGCTAGACTCTACAGGACTTCTCTCATGCAGCACCAACCCTCTGGAACGCACTTCCTCATGCTGTCAGACTTGCCCCTAACCTCTCCTCCTTTAAACGTTTCCTAAAGACCTGTCTGTTCAGGGAAGCTTATCACCCGACTTATTAACAAACTAACTTCACTTAACTAATAGTTGTCCTCTATCTCCTCACTAATATCATTCTCACCTTTGCAGTCCCCACCTCCTGTTTCCCATCCTCCTACCCATCTAGATTGTAAGTTCCCATGGGAATAGGGCCCTCAATTCCCCCAGTATTTGTCTGTAAAATTTTGTCTTTTATCGTATTGTTTCTCCATTGTACTGTTATTGTTGTACCCATGGGCAGCGCTGCGGAATCTGTTGGCGCTTTATTATAAATAAAGAATAATAATAATAATAATAATTTCTGTAATGAACATTTCAGTATATGTGTGTGTATATGTTTGTGTGTTTTTGTGTCTGTATATATTTGTATGTGTATGTCTGTGTGTGTATGTGTATATGTCTGTGTGTGTATGTGTATATGTGTGTGTTTGTATGTGTGTGTATATATGTGTGTGTGTGTGTGTGTGTATATATATATATATATATATATATATATATATATATATATGTGTGTGTATGTCTGTGTGTGCATATGTGTCTTTGTGTGTATGTATGTGTTTGTGCATATGTGTGTATGTGCGTTTATGTATGTGTGTTTGTATATGTCTCTGTGTGGGTGAATATGTGTTTGTGTGTGTGTGTGTTTTTGTGTATGTGTGTGTGTGCATCTAAGCACTGCATTGCAACATTGCTGCATATTAAGCCCACTAGTCTTGTAAATGGCTAATCAGTGATACATTTGGGTGCTGGGTCAGTTTTTTGAGTAGTGGCTGTTCTTTGGATGTTGAGTTTATAGATATCAGAAGGGTCCGGTACAACATGGTTTCAATATGCCTGCCCCTCCTTTTGACTGCCTTTGTGACTGCTGACTATTGTAGGTCTGAAATTGTTGCCTGTTGATGGCTGCTGGTACCCCAGAGTGACAGACATTGTTTTCCTTTTTATTTTGCAAGGACTTTGCTTTTTAAAGAATTTTTGTTTTTAACACGTCTGTATTTTTGGAACCCCCTACAACCAACACAGTCTTGGATCCATTTGTGCTGAATGCATCACTTAGAGCTATAGTAGCTCATAATCCTGGGAGTAGTTTTCCTATTGTGCTTAAAGTGATATTCTCATATGGTTTAAAGGGACACTGAACCCAAATTTTTTTCTTTCGTGATTCAGATAGAGCATGCAATTCTAAGCAACTTTCTAATTTACTCCTATTATCAATTTTTCTTCGTTCTCTTGCTATCTTTATTTGAAAAAGAAGGCATCTAAGCTTTTTTTTGGTTCAGTACTCTGGACAGCACTTTTGTATTGGTGGATCAATTTATCCACCAATCAGCAAGAACAACCCAGGTTGTTCACCAAAAATGGGCCGGCATCTAAACTTACATTCTTGCATTTAAAATAAAGATACCAAGAGAATGAAGAAATTTTGATAATAGGAGTAAATTGGAAAGTTTCTTACAATTTCATGCTCTATCTGAATCACGAAAGAAAAAATTTGGGTGCAGTGTCCCTTTAACACTACAAAAGTTTATCTCCACTTTCTTTAAGGTACAAAGAAGACCACCTTTTGAATATTATCCCATGACCTTATAGTGCCCGGGTTGTATGGTATCATTTCCTTCTTGTTTCACTTTATTGTTTGATTATCCACACTTGTATAATTTTACTATATACTGTTTTTGCTTGTCTATATGTGGTCTAATGTCAATTAATAATTGCTTCCTATGTCTGTCCCCTGCTAGGAAATCAGTCTAGCATCAGAGGTGTAAGACAGATACTAATCGTTGTATTTCACTATTCCCCAGTGCTACAAACAGAAAAGAAATTAAAAAAGAAATTAAAAAAAATATGCGAAAAGGTGAACTATTTATAGTAAGGGGCATGAAACACCTATTTACAAGATTTGTTATAGTTTTGTAACAAGTTAATATATAGGGGCCGATTTACCAATGTCTGGCGGACAGGATACAATGTAGCGTATCATGTTTGCCAGACATCGCAGAATGCTGATATTTAACATTGCACAAGGTCGTTTCATCCAGCCTTGTGTGCTGGCTGAGAAACGCGTTGTAATAAAGAAACTTTTACCACAACCCGGTCCTGTGGTTTTTACTCAGTACTGAGACTTTTTATTCGCAGCCGCACATGGTTGTTTGCATATTTGAGACTTCTTTCCAGCCTACTTTGCCTATTATGCCAGCACTGTGTGTGGAAAATCACCTGTGCCTGGGAAATACTGAGTTTGTGCGCCTGGAGCTGTTCCGCGGCTACTGGATTGATCCACGTCTTCAGCGTACTGACTGCTGTTTGAATGTCAGCCTGCTCGTTTGCACTTTCCATACCTGGGGTGCCACCTTTCTTGTGAGTAGCATTCATACTTCTCCTACATTTGAATATCCTGCTGTTTACAAGTTACACTATGAGGCGCCCCTTGTCTTCTTTTTATCATTATACAAAAGTTGCTGTCATCCATATGAAATAGAAGCATTTAAATGTGTAAAATATGAAGCAAAAGCCGTTTAAATTGACATATTAAATTGTATATAAAATGTGTAATTATTCATAATGAAACTTTGCGATATATTTTCATCATTTATTTTGCCCAATTTTCATGTAGTTTAGTTCTGAAAATTGAGCAGTTTCTAATCCCCAGAACTTGAAATGCAACATGCTGACTTCTCAAGCCTACCTCTGCTACATATCTGACCCTAAGTAGCTTTATCAGATAACAACTACAAAACAATCTATTTTATACTAAGTTTATGACTATGGCTAGCTTTGTTGTCAGCAGTAAAGCCCAGATTGGCTCCTCCAAATAAGACAAATTGTGGGTAGAGTTTGGCTATTGAAAACTAATTTAAAAAAAGGATGTTAATTTGTTTTTATAACTTTTAGACTTGACTGATATGTTATTCTACCGCAACACAACAGAAATGTCTTGTAATTACAATGTGTTTACTGTCCCTTTAAAATTCATCTGAAACTAATACAGCAGTATCAGTAGTGCACATTCTGCTAAAGTTCATTGGCAATCTGTGATCCTTCTGCGAATCCTCATTGGTTGAACGATACAAATACTCATTATACCTCTCAGCCAATAAGCCAGTATCCTTTGTGTGCTTCCTGGTAATCCTCATTGGCTGATGGGTATAATGCGTATTTGTATCAGACAATGACAATTAGCAAACAAACAAATACACAACTGGTACTGCTGTATTAAGTTATACTCCACATTATTTTATATGGCAACCTGTTTAGATGTTGCTCTTTCATGTGAACGACAGGAAATGTTTGGATACAATGTCCTTTAAAAACCATAAACTACATTTACAGACATGACATCTTAAAGGAACAGTCTACTTGAAAATTTTTATTGTTTAAAAAGATAGATAATCCATTACCCATTTCCTAGTTTTGCATAAGCAACAGTGCTTTTTAAAAACTTGCATTTTAGCCAATTAGTGTTGGTTTATGCATAACCTCACGGGAGTGAGCACGACATTATCTTTATGGCACACATGAACTAGCACTATCTGGCTGTGAAAAGCTAATAAAATGCACTTAAATAATAGGCGCTCTGCAGGGGCTTAGAAACAGGCAGAAATACAGTACAGTATACTACTATAACAATTGTGGTTGTGCAAAGCTGGGGACTGGATAGTAAAGGTGTTATCTATGTTTTTAAATAATAAGAAAATGACTGTCCCTTTAAATCTCAAAGGGTTTTGAGTGTTCACAGAAGGCAAATTATCATATCTGTAATTTAATGTATTACTTCAAATCTATCAACTATATAAAACATAAAGAATAATTCACATAATAGTTTTGCTGACATCATATCTCTGTGACATATATAAAATTTAGAAAAATTAAAAAAAATTAAAAAAAGACAGTTCCCAATTCATCAAATGGGAATATAATCATATATATTTTTTTCCTCTTATACATGAAAAATAAATATCCCTAGGGATGCGTAAATTTGTCTTTTCAGTTTCTGAGAAATGCCACTTGTTAGTTGCTTTGCAGTGATGCAAAGCCAAAATGATAAATTGTCTTTCATCTTGTTAGATCAATTTATCTACAAAAAAATGTTGCTAAATAACAATGTTTTGTCAAGTCCCCGTGGCAACGGTTCCAGTAATGCATTTTAAATCAACCTTATGGTATCAATCTCAGCATCAGCCGCTATTCCCTAACCTCACTGTGCTCAGCTGTGCCAAAGCATCTCTGTCATGCCCAAATCTCTATTTGTGTGCCAGTTTTTTTTTTACAACCTGGCACTAGTCCCTGGCTGCAGCATTTTATGTATTTTTATTTTGTTTGATATTTTCCAGTTACATTATACATTTATTTATTTATTTCTATATTTAAGGCAGCCAATTGCTCATGTAAGTTCAGAGTTAGCATCAATACTGCCACTGTGTGGTGCTTTGTGAAAAGACATATTTTTATTTACTATTACAAATGTGCACAGACAAAAACAGAGGAAAAACACTTTACAAAAAATCTAATTTTTTTAAAAAAATTGTTTTGTCTAAAAACCCATTTGTTAATAAAAATCTGTTAGTCTGCTATTTAGTATGGAGAACATCTACAAACAAGTGGAGGGGCAGCTGGACAGTAAGTCACTTAAAGGGACAGTCAACACCAGAATTTTTGTTGTTTTAAAAGATAGATAATCCCTTAAAGGGCCATTATACACTCATTTTTTCATTGCATAAATGTTTTGTAGATGATCTATTTATAAAACCCATAAAGTTTTTTTTTTTTTTTTAAATGTATAATTTTGCTTATTTTTAAAGAACATTGCTCTGATTTTCAGACTGCTAACCAAGCCCCAAAGTTTTATTTGAATACCGTCAGCTACCTTCTCCAGCTTGCTCCTGTTTGTGTAAAGGGTCTTTTCATATGCAATAGAAGGGGGAGGGGGGGAGTGTCTTTCCGACTGCCTTTTCAACAGAGCTAAACTGAAAGCTTCTAAGTAAGTTTTTAAACAGTTTTATACTGGATTTTTATAGCAATATCTGTGCATCTTATTCTTTATAGTAGTGTCTATTACATGCAGTTATATGAAAATGAGTGTATACTGTCCCTTTAATTACCAATTCCCCAGTTTTGCATAACCAACACAGTTATAATTATACACATTTTGCCTCTATAATTACCTTGTATCTAAGTCTCAGCAGACTGCCCCCTTATTTCAGTTCATTTGACAGATGTGCATTTTAGCCAATCAGAGTTGAATCCATGGTAAATTCACGTGCATGAGCTCAATGTTATCTATATGAAACACATGAACTAATGCCCACTAGTGGTGAAAAACTATCAAAATGCATTTAGATTAGAGGCCGCCTTCAAGGTCTAAGAAATTAGCATATGATCCTCCTAGGTTTAGCTTTCAAGTAAGAATACCAAGAGAACAAAGCAAAATTGGTGATAAAAGTAAATTGGAAAGTTGCTTAAAATGACATGCCCTATTTAAATCATGAAAGTTTTTTTTGGACTTGACTGTCCCTTTAAAGGTACATTTCAGCCAAAATTGGGATCCACATAGATGCATTTCCATTTTGAACAGAAGCTTTCTAATCAAAGTTATAATATTTTTAAAATTATATTTGAGTATGCACTGTGCACAAGCATTTTAAACATAGCACTTGCTAAGAGAGTCTAAAGGCTGTGACACACTGCAAGCGGAGAGGCACGCATGTACAAGCGGCTGTGTGCGCTCAGTGTGTCCTGCCTTTTCATCTCTGAGCACTCTGCTGCGTCAGGTTGTGTAGCTGAGCATTCAGAGATGAAATATTTTATCTTCAGAAGCGATGCGGCACGGAGCAGCTGCTTCGCCTCGCGCTGCATCGCTTGCAGTGTGTCACAGCCTTAAAGGGGCAAAATCCAATTTTTTTCATGATTTAGATAGAACATAACATTTTAAACAACTTTCTAATTTACTTCTATTATCATTTTTTTTCTCATTTTCTTGTTATCCTTATTTGAAATGTAAGCTCAAGAGTGTGCACGTGTCTGCAGCACAATATAGCAGCAGTTTTGCACAATGTTATACATTAGCAGGAGCAGTAGATGGCAGCACTATTTCCTGCCATGTAGGGCTTCAGGCATGTGCACGCTACCTACCTAGGTATCTCTTCAACAAAGAATAACATGAGAAGTGCTGCTAATAATAAGTGTAATGTCAGCTACAGATCAGTGCAGCAGGATACAGCATCAGCTAGTCAGGAAGAGTAAGAACTGACAGTTACACATTATAAGTTATATTGCAGTTATACAATTATAAGTTACCCTGGATTACTGTCTGCAGAACAGACTTATACAGCTGGTCAGATAGACTAGTTTCCTAGTCATCTTACATACTACCTGATACTGAGATTACTATAGTGCTGCATACACAGTGTACAGGACTGCTAATATAAGGAGAGCAGCAGCCATCCATTATAAAGGACTATATATGTGTGTATATCCATATTACTGTGTGCAAATCTACAGGAGCCACCTGTAATCCAGTAAATAAAGTGCCAGTTCACATTTAGAAGTTGCCAGTGCATCATTTATATAAAGAGTTAATGTTAGCTATGTAAGGACATTACATCTGGCGACGAGTATACTACCACAAACTCACGCTATAATGGCTGTATTTGGAGCAGTGAAAGAATTTGATCCTGACACAAATAACTGGGTTTCCTGGACTGAAAGGCTACAGCAGTATTTACTTGCCAATGACATTGCAGATACTAAGTCTGTTGCTGTCTGACATCTATTGGTGCTAAAACATATGAGATTCTAAAAGACCTGCTACACTCAGAAAAGCCAGCAACCAAGTCTTTGTCTGAAATAATACAGATCTTAACACAACATTTCCAACCACGGCCATTAGAGATTGCAGAGCGGTTCAAGTTTTATAGTAGGCACTAAGGGGTACAAGAGACTGTATCTACATTTGCAATCAGTTTAAAGAAATTGGCTAGCACCTGTGCTTTTGGGGAGTATCTGAATATGGCCCTTAGAGATCAGTTCATTATGGGTATCAGAACAGAACCTATTCAAAGGCGACTTTTGACAGAGGAGAGCCTGACCTTCCATAAAGCACTAGAGATTGCTTCTGTTTTGGAACAGGCCACACGAGACACTAGTTTACTGCAGACGCATTCTCACACTAAGGAAGAACAGGTATTTTTTTCAAATGTAAAGCAACAGACTAAACCAGCCAGTAAATATTCAGCAAAAGCAGCATCGCCTATTAACGGTTACAGACGTGGAGCACAGAATCATGTAGCTTCAGAATGCAGATTTAAAAATGCTCGTTGTTATGGCTGTGTTAAAATAGGACACTTAAAGAAGGCTTGCAGAGGATTTCAGCAGCTTGCCTCAAGCAAAACACATAAGAAGGGAAATTACCACATGGCTTATAAGGGAGCCACATCAGATTCAGAAGAGGAAATGACTGTTCAGAGTTTGACTGTATACACCATGACAGCAGGGTCTGAGCCTTTGACCGTTCATGTTAATATTGAAGGAAAATATTTGACCATGGACTTAGATACTAGGGCTGCAGTTTCAGTTATGACGATTAAAGATTAGAAACAGCTGAAAATCCCAGTATTGCTGCAGCCCACTACCTTGAAGCTACACACATACTCCAGAGAAGTCTTGACGCCACTGGGGTGCGCATCTGTATCTGTGTGTACAAACAGTAAAACTGCCAATCTTACACTATATATACTAAAATCAGGTGGCCCACCTCTTTATGGAAGGGACTGGATACGGGCCCTTGGCATGCCTGAGAGCCTCAAAAACAGTGAAGTTCATCATATTCGAGTTGATCGTGCCCAGTAGACTCAGAACATTAAGACCAAATATGCCCCGGTGTTTGAAAATGTTCTGGGAACAGCTAAGAACAAAAGGGTACGGTTACAGTTAAAACCTGAAGCTAGGCCAACATTTTTCAAAGCACGAACTGTGCCATTTGCTTTAAGGGCAGTAGTTGATGCTGAACTGAGGAGGTTAGAAGAGTTAAAGAATATAACCCCAGTGCATCGTAGTGAGTGGGCTTCTCCTATTGTACCAGTAAGGAAGAAAGATGGACAGATCGAATATGTGGAGACTTTAGGATGGTGTTGAATGAACAGTTAGCAGTGGATAAGTATCCATTACCCAGGACAGAAGAGATTTTTGCTAACTTAGCTGGGGGACAACATTTCACAAAGATTGATTTAAAAAATACTTACCTTCAACTTGAAGTACATCCAGATTCCCGCAAGTTACTCGCCGTGGTTTATTTCAATATAATTGTATGGTCTTTGGCATTGCTTCTGCACCAGCCATCTGGCAACGCACCATGGAAGAACTGTTAAATGGACTACCCTATGTCCAATGCCTTTTAGATGACATGTTAATCACGGCAGGACGGAGAAAGAACATCGACACAATGTAGAGAGGGTACTGCAGCGGCTAATGACGTACGGGTTGAAGGTCAACTTGGAGAAGTGTGCTTTCATGCATGACAAATTAGAATTTTGTGGCCATGTTATAGATTGTCATGGTCTACACGCTGCTGATGACAAAGTCAAGGCAATGCAAGAAGCTCCTATACCACAGAATGCATCACAACTACGATCATACCTTGGTCTCCTTAACTATTACCACCGTTTTCTTCCACAACTAGCCTATATGTTATACCCACTGCATCAGCTTCTTGAGACAAATCGACCCTGGTTGTGAAGCAGTGAATGCAATCAAGCCTTCCAGGAATCCAAGAACCTACTCCTGTGTTCCTGCATGTTAATGCACTATGATCTTCAGAAACCACTCATGATAGCATGTGATGCTTCGCCTTATGGTTTAGGAGCTGTCTAATCGACACAAAGCCAGATGGGACAGACTGACCGGTAGCCTTTTCTTCTCGTTCTCTAACGACGACAGAGAATAACTATTCTCAATTAGACAAGGAAGCATTGGCCATTGTATGGGCTGTTAAGAAGTTCCGTAACTATATTTATGGTAGAAAATGTACTCTTTTAACTGACCATAAGCCACTGCTGACCATCTTTAATCCAATGAAGGGAATTTCAACCACTACAGTGGCTAGATTTCAAAGGTATGCTCTAACTTTGGGAGCATATCATTACTCCATCAAATTCCGGGCCCATGATTCCCATGGCAATGCTGATGCCATGTCCAGGCTTCCACTAATAGATTCCTCATCAGTTGTTCAAGAAAGCCTTCCAAGTGTGTGTTTTAGGGGTATAGTACATGCCAAACAAATTGCAAAGGAGACAACTTTTGATACTGAATTACAACTTCTGGCAAAGTATTTGAGAGATGGTTGGCCAAGAACTGGCTGTGATGTGCAGCGAGCGTACATACTACGAGCGAAAAAACTCACACTCAGAAATTGATATATTTTATGGGGTGAGAGAATTCTGATTCCTAATGGGCTACGGCAAGCTACGTTAAAACTCCTTCATGAAGGACACCCAGGCATTGTCAGAATGAAACAGAAGGCTAGGGGTCATGTTTGGTGGACGGCCATTGATAAGGGCATTGAGAACTATGTTATGGCATGCAAAGGGTGTGTTCAAGCTCAAGGACAGCTTCCACGAGGATCTGTACAACCATGGGACTGGGATACTACTCCTTGGGAAAGACTACATTTGAAATTTGCCGGTCCTATTGATGGAATCTCATACTTAATCATAATTGATGCACACTCTAAGTGGCCAGAAGTAATTCCAATGACAAGGACTACAACTACTGAAGTCATATCAACATTAGAAAGACTGTTTTCAGTATTTGGGTTGCCAAGAAAACTGGTCAAAGACAATGGCCCACAGTTTGTGTCATAAGACTTCCAGAATTTTTTACATACGAATGGAATTCACCATCATCGGACGGCACCATATCACCTAGCCACCAACAGGCAAGCAGAGAGATGTGTCCAAACCTTTAAAAGGGCACTGAAAGCTCTAAAAGCAGAGAAGCAGGTGAATACTAAAAACGTTTTAAAATTTTTGCAACAATATAGGGTTACTCTACACCCCACCATGGGAGTTGCCCCATCTCAACTATTGTTTGGCAGGATGATCCGTACAAAGCTGGATTTAATCACACCAGATGTAGCAGAAACAGTCCGCATCATGCAAGATAAAATGAGAGTGGGAAAACCTTCATGAACCTACACAGAAGGAGACTTTGTTTGGTATAGGGTGTACCATACAGAGGAAAAATGAGCACCAGGTGTAGTTACCCAGGTTTAGGGCCCAAAGATGTATGTGATAAACACTCAATCAGGTGTGTGTCACCGCCATGTGAACCAACTATGAACATGGTTAGAGAGGAGAGAACAGGCTGGTGAGGACCATCACATATGAAAGCAATCAGACAATGACTTTAATATCTGGGGTGGTGTTTGGCATGATCCAAACACAGGCTCTGACTCAACTACAGAAGATGACTCAGAAATACCAGCCTCAATAGAAGAACCTTGTAATGATGAGTCAGGAAATTCTATCCAGGACCACAATAGTCATGCTCGTACAACATGCAACATGTCAGAGAAACTTTCGTCAATGGAAGAAACAAGAAGCAGCTTTCATGTCCACAATACAAGAGGATGCTGGAGAAGATTAATTTATCTTACGGTTGTTGTTGTGCAGTTAAGTTTAAAAAAAAAAAAAAACGTAGGAAAGGACATGTAGTGTTGTGCTTACTTCCTGGTTTGGTTAGATGGCACATTGAGGCTTCCATACAAAGATGATGTCATCAAGTGGGCTGTGCTTAGAATCAAAACAGCACAGAAGCCATCTTGTGACAGTTTGGTGATGCAGTTATAAAGCACAGGTAAGAAGGACTGAACGTCAGAATCTGACAAGTGCTGCTAATAAGAAGTGTAATGTCAGCTACAGATCAGTGCAGCAGGATACATCATCAGCTAGTCGGGAAGAGTAAGAACTCTCAGTTACCCATTAAATTGCAGTTATACAGTTAACAGTTATAAGTTACCTGGATTACTGTCTACAGAACAGACATACAGCTGGTCAGGTAGTTCCCTTGTCATCTTGCATACTACCTGATACTGAGATTACTATAGTGCTGCATACACAGTGTACAGGACTGCTAATATAAGGAGTGCAGCAGCCATCCATTATAAAGGACTATATATGTGTGTATATCCATATTACTGTGTGCAAATCTACAGGAGCCACCTTGTTATGTAATCCAGTAAATAAAGTGCAAGTTTACATTTAGAAGTTGCCAGTGCATCATTCATAAAAAGAGTTAATGTTTGCTATGTAAGGACATTACAAGAATTGTATGCCTTATATGAATCATGAAAGAAATAAAAATGGGCTTCATGTCCCTTTAAATAAAGATAAAGTAGTAGCTGAACTAATGCTAAAAGCCAGCAGCAGCACAAAAAACGATTTTTGTGGAGCTAGGATTGGTCAGGAACAAAAGTGAAGTGAAGTTTAGATACGTATTGTTTGGCACAGGAACCCATCAACTGACAAGGAATTTGATGGATTGTTAATAATTAGTGTAAATGGGAATCCTTTACCGCCTACAAAAAAGCATTTCCTGTGTTCTTTGACTCGTTAAAGAGGTTGTTATTTTATTGTTTTCTAATAAATGTGTGTGTGTGGGGGGGGGGGTATATAGCAAAAATGTGTTAATTTTATCATTCTCCCAAAAAATGAATGCACATGTTTAATTATTATTATTATAGTTTACTTGTAAAGCACTACCATTTTCTGTAGCGCAGTATATTAATATTATGACATGTTGGTACATTTTAGGGCTGCATGATTAATCGTATATGCAATTTAAAACCGTGATTAATCGTCGCGATTTAAAAACCGCAAGAGTATGCGATTTTCAGCCCCGCCCCCTATGATGTCACCTATGACATTCAGGGGGGCTGGCTGTAACTGTTTATTGCGTGCAGGCTTCTGTAGGGAAAGGAGGGGGTGGGGGGAGTAGAGAGGCTATGCAGGAGCTGCACTATGGAGGAATTTGTCGGTTTACCTCAGCTCTGAAGGCAGCAGTCACGGCTGCCTACACCATTAAAATAAAGCCTCTTCTTTTAAAGAAAGTATTTATTGACGCAAACAGTTCAGAAAGTGCACCACGAAAATAGCTCAGACAGGGAAGTGCAAGTGCACTTTTACTCTCCTGTCTGATCTATTTTCCATGGTGCACGTTATGAAATGTTTTTAAACCCTTCAACAAAACTTTCTTTTAAAGAGGCTTTGTTTTTGAAAGATATATTTGTTTCTGATGAGTGGGAAGTTCATATGTTAATCATACCACAGTTAGAATGACTGCAGGGGCGTATTAAGGCATAGGCCAACAAGGCCGGTGCCTAGGTCAGCAGATTTTTAAGGGGCAGCAGAATTTTGAGTCCCTAGGGCCACTCTACTGAACTCAGGGCCGGGTAGCTAAATCAACCAATTACTAATTACTTAAATGGCTGGCCCGGCTATTGCTATCCTATGGGATTGTATGTGGGTGTGCATGACGTGGTGACAGTGGAGGCGGAGCTCGCAGCCTGGCCTGGACTTAGAGGGAATGTGGTATTCTTCCTGGCTCCACCACGTGATTGAGACTCACACAGACTACACAGTGCAGTGTGCACTACAACGTGACCACTGTGAAACAGCATATGCCTTTCTCCCTTCAATACATCTTCATTAGGCATTAAAATACTTAAACGGATTAGTCACTAAATACTTGTACATTTACTGTTTGTCTATCTGTCATACATGCAAAGAATAAGTATTTATTGCTGAATCTATACAACTATGTGACTTAAAACACAACTGAAAATATGTTGTATGCATTTAATACATTCAGAAACAATACAAGTATATACTTTATTATGATTGTATCATGTGACTTTATCCCCTAGGCTACAATTCATAAACCTATCATAACTACTGTTGTATTTTTTAAGTACTTTTAAAGGCCAGTTTGTATATTCATTACATATTTATCCAAGCAGATATTTTGCTTAAATAACTGTCAATCACCAAAGAAGATGTTTAAGGTTAAACAGCTACCTACTGACAAACTATCATACAGTGAAGGATATTTTTTATGATACAAACACTTTAATCATCTGACTTGCAAAATAATGTCAATATATATATATGTGTGTGTGTGTGTGTGTGTGTGTGTGTGAATGCAAACCCTGGTGAACATCTACTTAAAAAGACATTATTTTTTTTATTTTTTACACCCTGCCCCAAAAATATTATGACTAAAAAAAGGCCTTAAACCTGGGGTGGGGTGGGGGGTGTTGCAGCAGAATTTTGAGTGCCTAGGGCAGCACAAAACCTAAATACGCCCCTGAATGACTGCCTAAGAAAACATGACAATGTTGTATCAGAAGACCTAAGAACTGGCTAGTGGCTACTATGTAACCAGCGCAGGCAGCTAATTTTATTTGAACTATTTTGTGGTTTGTATTTTTATGCTCCACGAGTGTATCTGACATTGAGAAACATGTACATTAAGATTCTGTAGTGTTAAATAAAAATTTTATTGAAAAATTAAGGCGTTATAGTCATTTATAAGAACATTAAAATCTCAATCGCTATTTTCATTTTTGCACATATCGCCCAGCCCTAGTATATTTTAACTCTGGATTCTATTTTTTCATGTACAAAAGTAAGGTTTATGCATAATTTTCTATTCTAGGTATGTCTTCTCCTGTAACAATTCTGATTGGCTCCTCCAAATAAGCCAATCGTAGGTTACATCTGACTACTGAAAAAAAATTGCAACAAACAAGATGTTCTTGTTTTTAAAATGTATAAACTTGTCTGGTATGTTATTTATAGCGTTTTGTTGTGTAATTACAAGTTGTGCAGCTTCCCTTTCCTTTAAACACATAATTAAAGTCAACTCAGGACTGGCAATGATCAAATCTGTTTAGCTCAGGATCAACTGTGAATTGCTGATCTATTTTTAGATTATTTTTTTTAGAGGAAACAAAAACCAATAAAGTACATTACGTTTTTTATTTTTTATTTTACTCATAATTAAATTGCCATGATACCCAAACACTTGAAAGTGATGCAGCATAGCTGTAAAAAGCTGACTAGAAAATATCACCTGAACATCTCTATGTAAAAAAGAAAGATATTTTACCTCAAAATGTTCTAAGTATTCACACCCCATTGTAAAGGACTTTAAGCAGCAAATTAGTATGTTTGTACTGGGACAGGCAAGGGAGTGAGCCTCGTGCACACTTGTGTCATTTCCCTATTTAGTTTAAGGAAGTTTACTATGAAATCTCATGAGTTAAGTGAAATCACATGAGATCACAGTAAAAGAGTTCATAACCTCAGCACTGCTGAAGCTGATTGGCTGCTGTTCATTTCTTCCTTTTTTTTTTATTTACCTGCAGCTGGACAGCAGCTGAAGAATAACTTTTACACAGCACTTACTCTGGTGAGTTGAGGAAGTTGTGAGGTAAAATATTTTCCTTGTTTACATAGAGACAACTTTACTACGTTATTACTTTTTAATGTACATGAACGAGTAGAAATATGCATTTACTGAGCAAATCTACGGCAATATAACTAATATGCCGAAAATCATTTTTAGTGATACAATGTTGGTATATGGTACACTCTGGGTAAGAAATAACACAGGTACTCTATCACCACACCTCCAAGGTTAAACACACACCTGTTCATTGTACTAAAGAGCAACCCTCAGTCTTGAACTAACACCCAATCAGATAGCAAGCAGTCAAATTTTAACTATCCAATCAGAAAGTGTTGGGGATTTTAAAAAGTTGTATTGTATGTGAGTTTCTCAAGCTATGATTACGGCTGTCGCCGAAACGCGTAAGAAAGAGAATGCTATGCTATCTGTCTCTATGTTGTTCAATTGACAAGTTTTAATGAGAGCCAAAGCGCTTAATAAAAGTTAAGTTTTATTTTACAGTGAATCTGCCTGGTGCTCCTCTTTTGATCGTTTGATCGCTGCATATGTATTTACCATTTGGGGATTTGGAGTGAGCACAGGCATCATAGAACAAACTGTCAGACCGTAGGTGAAAAACAGGATTTCTCTAAAGGCACTGTGGCACAAGCAGCAACTGATCGGGTAAGAAGAAAGAGCTGAAGCGGTCATAGCTGTTACTGGAGTGTTTGAGGAGGGAGCCTGGGCTAAACATAGCCTATGCAGATTTGAAGGTATACAAACCGAAATCGGAAAGGAGGCTCCTGTGGAACGACACACAGACGGAACGCAACATCCAGCAAACATTCCGCAAAGAGCGGGTAAGATATCATATCATATATCCAATGACTGTATTTTGATGCCGCAACAAGTTTACACTCTGTGTTTGATGCCAATAATAAGCATACCACTGAAGATATTGCTTAAAATTAAGACAGGCACATTTGAGAAGTGCTAAAATATTGGGAATATCCCTGACCACAGGCATATTGGAAAAGAAAGATAAAAGATAATCTTTTGGTGCTTGGACTTTTGTTTGTGTGTATTCTTACATAGAGATGCTCAGGTTATATTTTCCTGTCAGCTTTTTACAGTTATGCTGCAACAGTTTCAAGTGATTTAGCATATGAGTATTGTGTCCCTTTAAATGGACAGTCTACACCTTAGTCATCTTAAAGTCTTACCTTAGATTAAACTGAAAATACTCTGCTGCACCTTTTCTATATCATGCAGATATTTTACAATTAATATTGTTTCTGGCCACTTTAAAATGGCTGGCAAGCTCTGCCTACTGATGACCTCATGATCAGGACTGCATATGGCTTCCAATCACGAAAGGCTCACTAGTTGGATTCAACAGACTGTCAATGCTATTCAGCAGATTGCCTAGATGCAGCCAAGATCATGATGTCATCAGTGGGTGGAGCTTGGCAGCCATTTCAAAGTGGTCAAAAACAATATTAATTTTAAAATAACTTTTTTACCATTCCTGGGGCATGGGGTGCAAAGGTTGCCGACCCCTGGGTTATAGAGTGTAAAATGCTTATAAGCAATAAGTCAAATAAAATGATGACCCTTCCCCCACCATAATTTAAAACTCATAGGTAACCTTTGTTTTGGCAGCCATTTTTTAAAGCTAGATTACGGTTGCCCACATGGTTTGGCATTGAGAGTCACTAATGGGTTTGGTTAGGAGCCACATTACATTATACTCACACTTAACTCTTCAAATTAAAATTAGATTCTAATCAAATTTTTAGTCAAAGGGACATGAACCCCAACATTTTTCTTTCATGATTCAGATAGAGCATGCAATTTTAAAAACGATTTTCTTATTTACTTCTATTATCTCATTTTCTTTATTCTCTTGATATCTTTTGTTAAAAAAACAGGGACGTTAGCTCAGGAGCGTGCATGTGTCTGGTGCACTATATGGCAGCAGTTTTACAAGAATGTTATCCATTTGCAAGAGCACTAAATGGCAGCACTCTAGGCACCTACCTAGGTATCTCTTGGACAAAGAATATTATGGGAACAATGCAAATTTAATAAAAGACGTAAACTGGAATCTTTTGTAAAATTAGATGCTCTGTAATTTAATGAGTTTCATACCCCTTTAAACATTACATAGGACATTAGTGACAATTAATTTAATGTACCCCAATAAACTACGCAAACTTACAAAATCCTTTACAATCTCACATGCGTCATTAACTAGTGAGAAGTGTACAATTGCTTTTTTATAGCAAATTACTGATATTGGTTTTCTGCTCAGTGGTGGGTAAATAAACCCTATCGGGGCCAAATGTTTGGGTAGCTTTAATCACCTCTGATAAAGCTCTGGCCTTAAACGTACAAGTATCCGATTCTCTCATGGCACTATATTCCTCTGCCATGTCTAATTGCGACGGATTTATCCTTTTTCTATTCTTGAGATTCCCATGTGTATGTTTTTGTGTTCTGCATAGCTGCTATATTTAAACCAGCACTTCTCACATAACATGGGGAATGTTCCTTATTTGGAGACACCTTGCCCTTGTGTCTCCTATTGTAGCCTGGAACTGCCCTTTAACCCAGTGTTTCTCTGCCGCGGTCCTTGAGTACCCCCAACCGGCCAGGTTTTCCTTATAGCTGAACTAGAGCACAGGTGAAATAATCAGCTGATCAGTAACCATGGTTACCAACCTGCTCTCATCCATCAGCTGATTATTTCACCTTAGCTCTAGTAAAGCTATAATGAAAACCTGGCGTGTTGGGGGTACTAGAGGACCGCAGTTGAGAAATACTGCTTTAACCCCCCTTGAAATGCATAATTTCCAACCAACTCTTTTGCATTGCTAAGTTCCACCCTCAAGCCCCTCCCAATCACCAGTACTTCACCACTAATGCACTGTTCCAGGATCTGGAATTGAAATATTGGTAAGCACTCTGTTTAATTAAAGGGACATAATACTGATAGCATAACTGTAAACACTGACATGATAATATCTCCTGAACATAGTATCCCTTTTAGTGTAATACAACTGGTAGAAGATGGTTGCAATTAAAAAAAGGAAAATAGATTTTCTATGATTAATTGGGTAAAAGCAAGGTTACATTTATTAACCCCTTCACGCCGCCCTAACAGTGCTGAGCTTTAACGCCATTAGGATGGCATGGAACGTCCTGCAGCCTCCCCCTTTGACGAAAGCAAGAATCGGACTGTGGGGCGTGCCAAGCAGCGTAAGCAGTCCCTCATGATGCGATCCCGGCCTTGAAATCACGAGATCGTATCGACGATCGCATGATTTCCTTTTTCAAGCAAATGTTTACATCGGAACAGTTAAACATTTGCTCCTGGCATGAAAGTGTTAAATATGTGGCTGTTTTTTCTATATATTTTTTATTCTTGTTTTTTTCTCTAATTAATAAATAATGGTTACATAAAGGAGAGACATTACCCGTCTCGCTGATGCCCTGTAATTAACAGGACAGCTTTTCACAGCTTACACAATGCTCCACAGGTGTATCTGGCTAATTACGTTATTATATTTCTGAGCATGGGCGAAATGAATTTCACAAACAACAAATGGTCTAGAAATAAGAGAGAATTGGGTTCCCTAAAGGCTAATTATTGATAATTCCCCTCTTTGGAGGGAATATTGCTCATATAATGTGATCATTGCGAAAATGTAATTTGATCATCCAGCAGGGAAAGAGAACTAGCTACACTGTTCTGATATGCACAGGGGGTTATAAACCAAATATCACACTTACAAACAGTTCTGACAGGCAAGTAAAAGTGCCCGCAGAGATCATCCGCTTGTCTGCTGTAATCGCAAATCACTGATAGTATAGAAAGATGTGTTAGAGGCAGAGACGCGGCACAGAAAAGCCAGAGGTGTATTATTAACTAAGCACAAATTAGATCCATCTGAACAACAGCTAATGTGAGGTGCCTTGGAGGATTCATATGTTTATCAAGCTCAACAGTATACGTTGCTTAAAGCAACATTGTGCTCAGAAGTCTTCTATCATGCATATGAATGATTAGCATTTAAAGGGACATGTAAAGCAATAATAAAATGCTTTAACGTCTTAGGGCACTTTATTATTAAAAGCCCACTTGTGTGCGTTTATCCCCTGAAAATTAGTTAAACGTATACTCAAACTGGTGCTGAAAAGAAAAATGCATTGAAATTCATGAGCAGCATATGCACGTAGTCACCAATCACAGTGTCTGGCGAGTATGCTTTGCAGGGATTAAAACACATAAATACATTTATTTTGTAATAAATGCTCTGGCAAACTATCGCCTAGATTACAAGTCTTGCGTTAGCCTTTAAAAGCAGCGTTGAGAGGTCCCAATGCTGCTTTTTAACGCCCGCTTGTATTACGAGTCTGGCAGGTACAGGTGTACCACTCACTTTTTTTCCATGACTCGAGCAAACCACAAATCCAATTACGTAAATTGCGTATCCTATCTTTTCAATGGGACTTTCCTAACGCCGGTATTACGAGTCTTGGAAAAAGTGAGACTCCAACCGCATTTAAAAGTCAGTAGTTAAGGGTTTTATGGGCTAACGCCGTAACATAAAACTCTTAACTAAAGTGCTAAAAAGTACACTAACACCCATAAACTACCTATTAACCCCTAAACCGAGTCCCCCCCCCCACATCGCAAACACTTAAATAAAAATTTTAACCCCTAATCTGCCGACCGGACATTGCCGCCACTTTAATAAATATATTAACCCCTAAACTGCCACACTCCCGCCTCGCAAACACTAGTTAAATTTTATTAACCCCTAATCTGCCGTCCCTAACATCGCCGACACCTACCTACAATTAATAACCCCTAATCTGCCGCCCCCAACGTCGTAGCCACTATAATAAAGTTATTAACCCCTAAATCTGAGTCTAACCCTAACCCCCCCTAACTTAAATATAATTTAAATACATCTAAATAAATATTCCTTTCATTAAATAAATTATTCCTTTTTTAAACTAAATACTTACCTATAAAATAAACCCTAAGCTAGCTACAATATAACTAATAGTTACATTGTATCTATCTTAGGTTTTATTTTTATTTTACAGGCAAGTTTGTATTTATTTTAACTAGGTACAATAGTTATTAAATAGTTATTAACTATTTAATAACTTCCTAGTTAAAATAAATACAAATTTACCTGTAAAATAAAACCTAACCTAAGCTACAATTACACCTAACACTACACTATAATTAAATAAATTACCTAAATTAACTACAATTAATTACAATTAAATAAAATAAACTAAATTACTAAAAAACAAACAAACACTAAATTACAGAAAATAATAAAATAATTACAATTTGTTTAAACTAATTACACCTAATCTAAAAAAGCCCCCCAAAATAAAAAAAATCCCTACCCTACACTAAATTACAAATAGCCCTGAAAAGGGCTTTTTGCGGGGCATTGCCCCAAAGTAATCAGCTCTTTTACCTGTAAAAAAAAAATACAATAACCCCCCCAACATTACAACCCACCACCAACACACCCAACCCTACTCTAAAACACACCCAATCCCCCCTTAATAAAACCTAACACTACCCCCTTGAAGATCACCCTACCTTGAGACGTCTTCACCCAACCGGGAAGAAGTGGTCCTCCAGACGGTCCGAAGTCTTCATCCTATCCGGGCAGAAGAGGTCCTCCAGACGGCCAGAAGTCTTCCTCCAGGCGGCATCTTCTATCTTCATCCATCCGGAGCAGAGCGGGTCAATCTTCAAGACATCCGACGCGGAGCATCCTCTTCGTTCGACGGCGAATGGAACAATGACGGATCCTTTAAATGACGTCATCCAAGATGGTGTCCCTTCAATTCCGATTGGCTGATAGAATTCTAACAGCCAATCGGAATTAAGGTAGAAAAAATCCTATTGGCTGATCCAATCAGCCAATAGGATTGAAGTTCAATCCTATTGGCTGATTAGAACAGCCAATAGGATTGAGCTCAATCCTATTGGCTGATTGGATCAGCCAATAGGATTTTTTTCTACCTTAATTCCGATTGGCTGATAGAATTCTATCAGCCAATCGGAATTGAAGGGAACGAGTAAAGTGGATAAAACCTTCTCACTAAAAGGTTACACCAAGGTTTGACAGAACATAGAAACATAGAATTTGACAACAGATAAAAACATAGGCCTAACATGTCTACCCATATTTCCTATAAAAGTATAAGCTCAGTTTGTTTGTAGGTTGTCTTATTTTTATTCTAGGCTTTCTTGAATTCCTCCAGTGATTGTCTTTATTACCTCTAATGAAAGTTGTTTTTTTTATATGAATCAACCACCCTTTCTGTGAAGAAAATCTTCCTTATTGGAGGATGATTGGGTTGGGTTAAACAACCCGTTGGGTCCCCTTCTGGTTGACTTCAGGGGGGTTAGACTAGTCACTGCAGCTCCCACTGATGAGTCAGCATGAGGCTCATGAACATACAACATTCCATGAGTTGCATGAACCGCAGTCCCTGTATTTGATACCAAATACTGACCCCAATATGCTTTTAAACCCCTGAGTATTTGTCACCCATGGTCTTCAAATGGACCTTGTATCATCAAAGGTGCAGTAATCTTAGAGCAGATTGCCCCCTATTCATTAACTGTGTCTGACTTCCTAATTTGAACAAGTTATGGCTTAAATGTTATCCAGCAATGTCAGGACTCATGCAGGGCCATGGAAAACATAATTTATATAAGAACTTACCTGATAAATTCATTTCTTTCATATTGGCAAGAGTCCATGAGCTAGTGACGTATGGGATATACAATACTACTATCAGGAGGGGCAAAGTTTCCCAAACCTCAAAATGCCTATAAATACACCCCTCACCACACCCACAATTCAGTTTTAACGAATAGCCAAGTAGTGGGGTGATAGAAAAAGGAGTAAAAAGCATCAAAAGAAGGAACTGGAAATAATTGTGTTTTATACAAAAAAATCATAACCACCATAAAAAGGGTGGGTCTCATGGACTCTTGCCAATATGAAAGAAATTAATTTATCAGGTAAGTTCTTACATAAATTATGTTTTCTTTCATGTAATTGGCAAGAGTCTATGAGATAGTGACGTATGGGATAGCAATACCCAAGATGTGGAACTCCACAGAAGAGTCACTAGAGAGGGAGGGATGAAAAAAAACCAGCCATTTTCCGCTGAAAAAATTAAATCCACACCCAAAAGAATAAGTTTTTCTCATAAATGCAAAGAAAAAAACTTAAAACATAAGCAGAGAAATCAAACTGAAACAGCTGCCTGAAGAACTTTTCTACCAAAAACTGCTTCCGAAGAGGCAGACACATCAAAACGGTAGAATTTAGTAAATGTATGCAAAGAAGACCAAGTTGCTGCTTTGCAAATCTGATCAATGGAAGCTTAATTCTTAAAAGCCCATGAAGTAGAGACTGATCTAGTAGAATGAGCTGTGATTCTCTGAGGTGGGGCCTGACCCGACTCCACATAAGCCTGATGAATCAAAAGCTTTAACCAAGATGCCAAGGAAATGGCAGAAGCTTTCTGACCTTTCCTAGAACCAGAAAAGACAACAAATAGACTAGAAGACTTCCTGAAATCTTTAGTAGCTTTCACATAATATTTCAGAGCTCTTACAACATCCAGAGAATGTAAGGATCTCTCCAAAGAATTCTTAGGATTAGGACACTTACAGGCCCATTTATCAAGCTCCGTACGGAGCTTGAAGGGCCGTGTTTCTGGTGAGTCTTTAGACTCGCCAGAAACACAACTTATGAAGCAGCGGTCTAAAGACCGCTGCTCCATAACCCTGTCCGCCTGCTCTGAGCAGGCGGACAGGAATCGCCGGAAATCAACCCGATCGAGTATGATCGGGTTGATTGACACCTCCCTGCTGGCGGCCGATTGGCTGCGAGTCTGCAGGGGGCGGAGTTGCACCAGCAGCTGTTGTGAGCTGCTGGTACAATGTTAAATGCGGAGAGCGTATTGCTCTCCGCATTTAGCAAGGTCTTGCGGACCTGATCCGCAGTGTCGGATCAGGTCCGCAAGCCCTTTGATAAATTGGGGCCAAAGAGGGGACAACAATTTCCCATTAATGTTGTTAGAATTCACAACCTTAGGTAAAAATTTAAATTAAGTCTGCAAAACTGCCTTATCCTGATGGAAAATCAAAAAAAGGAAACAGAAAAAAAAAGCAGATACTTTGGAAACTCTTCTAGCAAAAGAGATAGCCAAAAGGAACAACACTTTCCAAGAAAGTAGTTTAATATCCAAGGAATGCATAGGTTCAAAAGGAGGAGCCTGTAAAGCCTTCAAAACCAATTTAAGACTCCAAGGAGGAGAGATTGATTTAATGACAGGCTTGATACGGACCAAAGCCTGTAAAAAACAGTGAATATCAGGAAGCTTAGCAATCTTTCTGTGAAATAAAACAGAAAGAGCCGAGATTTGTCCCTTCAATGAACTTGCAGGCAAACCTTTATCCAAACCATCCTGAAGAAACTGTAAAATTCTAGAAATTCTAAAAGAATGCCAGGAGAATTTATGAGAAGAACACCATGAAATATAAGTCTTCCAAACTCGATAATAAATCTTCCTAGAGACAGATTTACGAGCCTGTAACATAGTATCAATCACTGAGTCAGAAAAACCTCTATGACTAAGCACTAAGCGTTCAATTTCCATACCTTCAAATTTAATGATTTGAGATCCTGATGGAAAAACGGCCCTTGAGACAGAAGGTCTGGCCTTAAAGGAAGTGGCCAGGGTTGGCAACTGGACATCCGGACAAGATCTGCATACCAGAACCTGTGAGGCCATGCTGGTGCTACCAGAAACAGAAATGATCATTCCATGATGATCTTGGAGATCACTCTTGGAAGAAGAACTAGAGGCGGGAAGATATAAGCAGGTTGGTAAAACCAAGGAACTGCTAACGCATCTACCGACTCCGCATGAGGATCCCTGGACCTGGGAAGTTTCTTGTTTAGATGTGAAGCCATCAGATCTATTTCTGGAAGACCCCACATCTGAACAATCTGAAAAAACACATCTGGATGGAGCGACCACTCCCCCAGATGTAAAGTCTGACGACAGATAATCCGCTTCCCAATTGTCTACACCTGGGATATGTACCACAGACAAGAGCTGGATTCTGCCCAAGAAAGTATCCAAGATACTTCTTTCATAGCTAGGGGACTGTGAGTCCCACCCTGATGATTGACATATGCCACAGTTGTGATATTGTCTATCTGAAAACAAATGAACGGTTCTCTCTTCAACAGAGGCGAAACCTGAAGAGCCCTGAAAATAGCCCAGAGTTTTAAAATATTGATTGGTAACCACGCCTCTTGAGATTTCCAAACCCCTTGTTCTGTCAGAGATCCCCAGACAGCTCCCCAACCTGACAGACTTACATCTGTTGTGATCACAGTCCAGGTTGGACGAACAAAAGAGGCCCCTTGAACTATACGATGGTGATCTAACAACAAGTCAGAGAGAGTCGAACATTGGGATTTAAGGATATTAATTGTGATATATTTGTATAATCCCTGCACCATTGACTCAGCATACAAAGCTGGAGAAGTCTCATATGAAAACGAGCAAAGGGGATTGCGTCCGATGCTGCAGTCATGAGACCTAAAACTTCCATGCACATAGCTACTGAAGGGAATGATTGAGACTGAAGGTTCTGACAAGCTGAAACCAATTTTATGCGTCTTTTGTCTGTTAGAGACAGAGTCATGGACACTGAATCTATCTGGAAACCTAAAAAGGTGACCCTTGTCTGAGGAATCAAGGAACTCTTTGGTAAATTGATCCTCCAACTATGTCTTTGAAGAAACAACACTAGTTGATTTGTGTGAGATTCGGCAGAATGTAAAGACTGAGCTACTACCAAGATATCGCAATACCCTGATCTCTGATTACAGAGAGTAGGGCACCGAGAACCTTTGAAAAAATCCTTGGAGCTGTCGCTAGGCCAAATGGAAGAGCAACAAATTGGTAATGCTTGTCTAGAAAAGAGAATCTCAGAAACTGATAGTCCTCTGGATGAATCGGAATATGAAGATATGCATCCTGTAAGTCTATTGTGGACATATAATGACCTTGCTGAACAAAAGGCAGAATAGTCCTTACAGTCACCATCTTGAAAGTTGGCACTCTTACAAAACGATTCAAAATTTTCAGATCCAGAACTGGCCTGAATACATTTTCTTTCTTTGGGACAATGAACAGATTTGAATAAAACCCCAGACCCTGTTCCTGAAACGGAACTGGTATGATTACCCCTGAAAGCTCTAGATCTGAAACACACTTCAGAAAAGCCTGAGCCTTCACTGGATTTGCTGTGATGTGTGAGAGAAAAAAATCTTCTCACAGGATATCTTACTCTGAATCCTATTCGATACCCTTGAGAGACAATACTCTGAATCCATTGATTTTGGACAGAATCTGCCCAAAAGGCTTGGAACATTTTTAATCTGCCCCCCACCAGCGGAGCTGGAATAAGGGCCGCACCTTCATGCTGACTTGGGGGCTGGCTTTGGTTTCTTAAATGGCTTGGATTTATTCTAACTTGAAGAAGGTTTCCAATTGGAACCAAATTCTTTGGGGGAAGGATTGGCTTTCTGTTCCTTATTCTGTCGTAAAGAACGAAAACGATTAGAGGCTTTAGATTAACCCTTAGATCTCTTATCTTGAGGTAAAAAAAAACTCCCTTCCCCCCAGTGACAGTTGAAATAATCGAATCCGACTGAGAACCAAACAAATTGTTACATTGGAAAGAAAGAGATAGCAATCTAGACTTAGATACCATGTCAGCATTCCAATATTTGAGCCACAAAGCTCTTTTAGCTAAAATAGCTAAAGACATAGATCTAACATCAATTTTGATGATATAAAAAATGGCTCACAGATAAAATGATTAGCATGTTGAAGCAAACGAACAATGCTAGACAAATCAGGGTCTGTTTCCTGTTGCGCTAAGCTTTCCATCCAAAAAGTTGATGCAGCTGCAACACCAGCCATAGAAATGGCAGGCCTGAGAAGATAGCCAGAATATAAATAAGCTTTCCTTAGATAAGATTCAAGTTTCCTATCTAAAGGGTCCTTAAAGGAAGTACTATCTTCCATAGGGATAGTAGTACGTTTGGCAAGAGTAGAAATAGCCCCATCCCAAACTCCAATCTAACTGCTGGCAAAGGATACCATTTTTTAAACCTCAAAGAAGGAATAAAAGAAGTACCAGGCCTATTCAATTCCTTTGAAATCATATCAGAATTAGCATCAGGAACTGTAAAAACCTCTGGAGTAACCACAGGAGGTTTATAAATATAATTTAAATGTTTACTAGTTTTAGTATCAAGAGGACTAGTTTCCTCAATATCCAAAGTAATCAACACTTCTTTTAACAAGGAACGAATATACTCCATCTTAAAGAGATAAGAAGATTTGTCAGCGTCAATATCTGAGGTAGGATCTTCTGAACCAGAAAGATCCTCAGAGGAGGATGATTCAGTATGTTGTCGGTCATTTGAAATTTCATCAACTTTATGAGAAGTTTTAAAAGACCTTTTACGTTTATTAGAAGGCGGAATAGCAAACAAAGCCTTCTGAATCGCATCAGCAAAAAAATCTTTTATATTCACAGGGATATCATGTACATTAGATGTTGAAGGAACAACAGGCATTACACTAGTACTGATGGATACATTCTCTGCATGTAAAAGCTTATCATGACAACTAATACATAACACAGCTGGAGATATAATCTCTTATCTTTGGTAGAACTGTTATCAGGCAGCAGGAATCCAACAGTGGTTTCTAAGACAGGATCAGATTGAGACATCTTGCAAATGTAAGAGAAAAAAACAACATATAAAGCAAAATTATCGATTTCCTTATATGGCAGTTTCAGGAAAGGGCAAAAAATGCAAACAGCATAGCCCTCTGAGCATAGAAAAAGGCAAGAGGCATATAGGAAGTGGGGTTTAAATGAATTAATTATTTGGCGCCAAGTATGACGCATAACGCAAAATTAAATTTTTTGGCGCTAACAACATCCGGAAATGACGCAACTCGCGTCATGGCAGACGCAACCTTGTGCAAGGAAACTTGGCGTCAACTAAGACGCCGGAAATGACAAATTTGCGTCACCGAACGTACCTTGGCGACAAAATAATTCTTGCGCCAAGAATGACGCAATAAATATCAGCATTTTGCGGCCTCACAAGCCTAATTTTGCCCGCAAAATTTAATGAAAACAGTCAATTTAGAAGAAAAGACTATACCCCAGGTAAGAAAAAAATAACTTCCTAAATATGTTTTTCCCAATTTTGAAACTGATAGTCTGCAAAAGGAAATATACATAAACCTGACTCATGGCAAATATAAGTACAATACATATATTTATAACTTTACATTAATACATAAAGTGCCAAACCATAGCTGAGAGTGTCTTAAGTAATGAAAACATACTTACCGAAAGATACCCATCCACATATAGCAGATAGCCAAACCAGTACTGAAACAGTTATCAGTAGAGGTGATGGAATATGAGAGTATATTGTCGATCTGAAAAGGGAGGTAGGAGATGAATCTCTACGACCGATAACAGAGAACCTATAAAAAGATTTCCCGCGAGGAAAACCATAGAATTCAATAGGTGATACTCCCTTCACATCCCTCTGACATTCACTGTACTCTGAGTAGAATCGGGCTTCAAAATGCTGAGAAGCGCATATAAAAACTTAGAAATCTTAGCACAAACTTACTTCACCACCTCCATAAGAGGCAAAGTTTGCAAAACTGAATTGTGGGTGTGGTGAGGGGGTGTATTTATAGGCATTTTGAGGTTTGGGAAACTTTGCCCCTCCTGGTAGGATTATATATCCCATACGTCACTAGCTCATGGACTCTTGCTAATTACATGAAAGAAATGTCCTTGTGTTAGTTCAGGATAAGCTCCTGGATGTTACAGGCCCTTTAGCACAAATTTTCCTAATGGCTTTAAGATTGAACAATAAGGTCCTCAGGAAGTGTGTTCAAAGGACAGTATTAGCAATTCTAACTTAGCCCCTTCTGACAAAGGGTGGCTTTAATACATTTAGACTTTAAATTGGGGAATTATGCAATAAATAAACTAATCTCAGCAGCTGAGGGCCTGTTATCTGGAGAAGATTTCAAACAATATATCAGTAGATCATACGACCTTCATGGTCTTGGATAAGGCTCGAGACGATATTAAAATGTCATACATAAGTAGTTTTTTTAACCAGAGATATTAGGTACCAAATAAAGGTGTCTTACTCACCACGCACTGTTTTATTTATCACTCTGTGGTGAACAGCTGATGCTGTTAAAAGGCAGAGTTTCTTGTCCATGACCTGTATTCTTGTAGCAGTTTTATGTCCACAATATTTGCTAACCTCAAACTATGTGAAA